>NC_080847.1:52934926-53101406 GCF_030435755.1 Ochotona princeps | reverse complement strand
AACGGGCGGAGCCGGCGCGAGCCAACCGGCCCTCTCCTCGCAGGTCCCTAAGCCTGGCCTTCCGGAGGCGCGGCCCCTGCGCCTGCTCGCCGCCGCTGCTCTGGCTCCTGCCCCCACCCCGGGCTGCGCTGGGCTGGTGGCCCGCGGCCGCCATCGCGCCGCGGCCTGGCGCCGCCCCAGAGCCCTCCTCGTCCCCTGAACCCTAGAGCTCCGGGCCGCCCAGCGGCTCCGCGGCCCAGCTCCTGCCCCGTGATCCGGGCCCGCCCCCTGGCGGCCGGGGAGGGAGGAGCCGGGCCCGCGGGGCCGCGGCCTGGGGAGAAGATGGATCTGAGAAGGCGGCGGGCCGACAGGCGGGCCGCCGGTGTTCACCCTCTGCGCACCCGCACCCGGCAAGGGCTCGCAAACCACGCATCCCGCGCACGAGGCCCCGCTCTCCAGGGGAGACGTGCCATTCCTGTGGCGACGTCCGGCATGACCCGCGCCCACGGGAACCGTGCGCTGCTGCCAGTCCCGCTTTCTCGGGAGCCCCTCTTGCCCCCGCGCGCCCCTTTCTCACACGATCGCTGCTCTCGGAGTCCCAGCCGGCCCCGCCTGCCCCGGTAGTTTGGGTATTTATTAACCTCGTTCCCCCGAACCGCTGACAGGCCTCAGGCTCCCCCCCGCACTCCTGTCCACGTTTGGATACACTGAACCCCACCCCAAAGACCCTCGGTATTTATTGTTTGCCCACACCTGGGATCTCCCCCTTCCACCTCCAGCCCTCGTGAATAAAAAGCCTCTGTGGTCTGTCCCGAGCTTGGGGTCCGCGGTGCTCGCTGTGGACGTAGTTAGGGCCTGCCCGAAGGCAAGCGTCGGCGGCCAATGGCCGGGCAGGGAGCTAGCGGGCCGCAAAGCCGACAAATCGGCCCGGAGGAGGAGGGGCGGCATTTTGACACCGGGCCAGGCGGAGGGGGCGATCGGAGGCGCTGCCCCCGCCCAGCTGTGGCCCAGCTGTGCCAGCAAGAGTCGAGAAATGGGGGGTGGGGCCGCTGGCGCGCGCTGCCCTCCTCTTGCCACCGCGCCTGCGCGGGCCATGCGCATCCGCCCCGGGAACGCAGATTGGGGGGGAAAAAGTTGCTGCAAACTTTGTGGCCCGTTTCCCCCGCCCCTCCTCCCGGCCGGACCCGCCCCCGCTGCGGAGTCGCCGGGAATTCCGAGGGGCGGAGCGCGGGCCGAGATGGAGAGTGGGGGGGCCCGCAGAGGACCCCGGCGACGGAGGCGTGCAGGAGCTCGACCTCGGGGCGGAGGGGGCTTCGAGCCCTTGACCCTCCCAGACGGCCCGTTGCCTTCTCCGTTGTCCCGATGGAAAACTGAAGCCCCGAGCCCGAGGCACACGAGCCAGGGGAGGCCGAAAGCGCGGCCGAGGCGGAGGGAAAACAAAGGGAGAATCACGGACAGACGGAGGGGGCGGGCACACAGAGACCCGGGGATC
Source organism: Ochotona princeps (assembly GCF_030435755.1). Taxonomy (NCBI): domain Eukaryota; kingdom Metazoa; phylum Chordata; class Mammalia; order Lagomorpha; family Ochotonidae; genus Ochotona; species Ochotona princeps. The sequence continues at coordinate 53,099,935 of NC_080847.1, read as the reverse complement.
TAGAGACCCGAACGGAGCGCTGGGCCTGGCACCGGGGCCGCCTGGGGGTGCAGGACACCGCGGGATCCGCCGGGGGAGAAGATTGGGAGGGGGCGGGTGGGGGAGGGGGGCTGGGGGAAGCCCAAGGGAGGAGGAGAAGGAGGGAGGAACTTCCCAAAGTTGCAAAACATGGCTACCTTGCCCGGGGAGCCGAGCGCGGGGCCGGCGGCCGGGGGGGAGGCGGTGGCGGCGGCGGCGGCCGAAGAAGAGGAGGAGGAGGAGGCGCGCCAGCTCCTGCAAACGCTGCAGGCGGCTGAGGGTGAGGCGGCTGCGGCGGCCGGGGCCGGGGCGGGCGACGCGGCGGCGGCGGGAGCGGAGGGCCCAGGATCCCCGGGCGTCCTCGGGTCGCCCCCGGAGGCCACCGCCGAGCCGCCCACGGGCCTCCGCTTCTCGCCCGAGCAGGTAGCGTGCGTGTGTGAAGCACTGCTTCAGGCGGGCCACGCCGGCCGCTTGAGCCGCTTCCTGGGCGCACTGCCCCCAGCCGAGCGCCTACGTGGCAGCGACCCGGTGCTGCGCGCGCGGGCCCTGGTGGCCTTCCAGCGGGGCGAGTACGCCGAGCTCTACCGACTGCTCGAGAGCCGCCCCTTCCCGGCTGCCCACCACGCCTTCCTGCAGGACCTCTACCTGCGTGCGCGCTATCACGAGGCCGAGCGGGCCCGAGGCCGCGCACTGGGCGCGGTGGACAAATACCGGCTGCGCAAGAAGTTCCCGCTGCCCAAGACCATCTGGGACGGCGAGGAGACTGTCTACTGCTTCAAGGAGCGCTCCCGCGCCGCGCTCAAGGCCTGCTACCGCGGCAACCGCTACCCCACGCCCGACGAGAAACGCCGCCTGGCCACGCTCACCGGCCTCTCACTCACGCAGGTCAGCAACTGGTTCAAGAACCGGCGACAGCGTGACCGCACTGGGAGCAGCAGCGGTGCGCCCTGCAAGAGGTGAGGGGTCCTAGGGCGTGCACGCGAGCAGGGACGCGCACGTCTCTGTCTCTCCGTGGCCGTTTCCATCCAGCGGCGGCCCTGCTCCCCACCCCACCTCGGCCCCACGACGGGAGTCAGAGCGCCTACACCCGGACTCCTGCTCACACCCGGGGCATCTGCGGAACGTGCATGCGTGGGACAGGGCCCTTGCCCTGGGCACCCCTAGGCACCACTGTCCCCTCCGTATTTGGGACTGGGGGAAACCATCGGAAAAGTTGGGAGGGGGTAGGGCCCCTGCTCACCCCAACACCGAGGGAACCCTCTGACTGCCCTTCTGCCTCACCCCGCCCCGAGCTCAGGACAGCGTGGTCCCTTGCCTGTCTTTGTTGTGAAACGTGAACCTTCCACAGCTCTTGTTTCCCTGTAACCCAAGCCCTTCCCCTCCCACCCCGCACCGCTGGCCTCTCGCTCACGGCTGACGCCTGCCCTGGGGGCGGGGAGGGAGGCCCGGGCGCTGCGCTGGCATCCTGGTCGCCTGGCTGCTCCGGGCCTGCTCTCCTTTGCCTCCCCCAGAGAACGTGGGAGCGGTGGGGTCGTGGTGCCCCTGGCCTTCCACAGTGTGGGGCTGGCAGGATATGGGGAGACATCCCACGCAGCCTTCAGGCCAGAGGTATGACCCGTCTCTCTCCCGCCAGCGAGTCAGATGGGAACGCCACTACTGAGGACGAGTCCAGCCGCAGTCCGGAGGCCCAGGAGAGAGGCGTGGCCCCGGGGCCCGCAGAAGCGCCCCCTGCCCAGGGCTCCATCTTCCTGCCTGGGGCTGCACCTCCCGCCCCGTGCGCCACCGCTTCCTCCATCCTGGTGAACGGGAGCCTACTGGCCGCCGCTGCTGGCAGCTCCCCGGCCGTCCTCCTTAATGGCAGCCCTGTCATCATCAACAGCCTGGCTCTGGCCGAAGCCTCCAGCCTGGGCTCCCTGCTGCTCGCAGGGGGCAGCGCCGCCCCTCCTCCTCTTCCTCCACCGCCGCCCCCGGCGCAGCTCAGTCCCCAGGGAACCAGCGAAGCCAAGGCAGCTCTAATCCTGGACCCTCAGACTGGTGAGGTGCGGCTGGAAGAAGCCCAGCCTGAGGCCCCAGAGACCAAAGGGGCCCAAGTGGCTGGGTCTGGGCCAGCAGGAGAAGACATGGCCGGACCCCTGCCCCAAGTGGTGCCCGGACCCCCACCAGCTGCTGCCTTCCCTCTGCCCCCAGGACCAGTGCCTGCGGTGGCTGCCCCACAAGTGGTGCCCCTGTCCCCACCCCCTGGGTACCCCACTTCCCCGCTCTTGAACCTGCCCCAGGTGGTACCCTCACCCCAGGCTGTGGGGTCCCTGCAGCTGTTGGCAGCAGGGCCCAGCAGCCCTGTGAAGGTGGCGGCTGCCACAGGGCCCACCAATGTGCACCTGCTCAACTCTGGGGTAGGCATGACGGCCCTGCAGCTGCCTTCAGCCACCGCCCCAGGTAACCCTGCCACCTCGCCCAGGCCTGGGCGGGAACCTGGGGTGGTGTCTCCCTGAGGCCTGAAGAGGCTGTTTGCCATCTCTAACCTGGTGCCTTCTCCCTCAGGGAACTTGCTCCTGGCCAACCCCGTCTCCGGCAGCCCCATCGTGACAGGGGTGGCCGTACAGCAGGGCAAGATCATCCTCACCGCCACCTTCCCCACCAGCATGCTGGTCTCCCAGGTCCTGCCGCCTGGCCCTGGCCTGGCCCTGCCGCTGAAACCAGAGGCGGCCATCTCTGTGCCAGAGGGTGCCCTCCCGGTGGCCCCCAGCCCCGCCCTCCCTGAGGCACACACCCTCAGCATCAGCTCTGCACAGCAGCCAGTGCCCCCAGCAGCTGCTGCAGCCGCTGCCTCAGCCACTGGCCTGCCCTTCTCCCCGGGGCCGTCCAGCCTGGTGCCTGGCTTCCCTGCGGCCCCGGCTGAGGGGCTGATGCTGTCCCCAGCGGCCGTGCCTGTGTGGCCAGCGGGGCTGGAACTGAACTCGGGAGCTGACGGGCTGCTGGATGGGGAGAAGGGGCTGGGCTCACAGGCCCCCCATGCTGTGTTGAGGCTGCCGGACCCCGACTCCGAGGGCTTACTCCTGGGAGCCGCGGCAGAGGGTGAGGTGGACGAGGGGCTGGAGGCTGCCGAGGCCAAGGTTCTGACCCAGCTGCAGTCTGTGCCAGTGGAGGAGCCCTTGGAACTGTGAGCACCCCTGCTGACCAGGGCAGCACAGACCCTGGGCTTGGGACCCCCGAGACACAGCTGCTGTGGCCTCAGGGGGCTGCAACCTGCACTCCACCCCGGCCAGGCCCCAGAGGGGAGGGTGGGCAACGGGTGTGTGGCCCTGCCACCTGGTACTAGCTGTGTGCATGGAAAAGCTGCCTGGTGCTGGACTTCTGACCCCCCCCCCCAGCACTATTCCTGATTCCCCAACCTCCCCAGTGTGCCCAACCCCTCTGTGGGTGTCTATGGGGGGGAGGGAAGACACATGCTTCCTCTAAGGCCCCCCTCATCACCTGCAATCCCCACCCCCCCAGACCAAAGATCCCTACACCTCCCGGGGGCGGCCCTAACCCCATCTAGTTTGTGTGGTACCCAAATCGTTTATTTTTCTAGAATGTCTTCAAGCCTTCCTTCCATTCAAATAAAAGTCAAAGGCAGAACTCGGGTGTGGCCCACTGGGAGGGCAGCAAAATGCTCCATGGGAGAGACAGGCTCTGCTGGGCCTTCATTTTGGGGGACAGAGGCAGGAGGGGGCGCACAGGGAGCATGGGGGGGGGAGCTTGCCTTGGCCAGGGGCAAGGTCCCACTTGCTTAATTAATTTATTTTTTTGTTCCCAACAATAAATAAGTTATAAATAGAACAGGGAGGGATGGGATGGGGTGCACAAAACCAGGGGTGCAGCCATTGGATTTTGAGGGACTGGGGGTGGAAGAGGAAGGGCCTGCGGAACTCAGTCCCCTGTATTTCATCTGGGGTCTCCTTCCTGCGCCCCCAACACAGAATGGGTGGGGTGGGGAGTGTCACACACGTACTCCCTTGGGACTGCTCAGGGGTGCCCACTCCCCATCATTGCAGGAGGGTGCAGGGACAGCTGCCCTTGTCCGCTCCTCTCTCTGCTGCCTGGGCCGCCCGGGCTCTTTCAGCCAGCAGCTGGTAGAAGGGTTTGGGGGTGTCCCAGTCCTCTTCGCTGCTGGAGCTTCCTCTCTTCACGATGCGGTTGTGCTGGCGGCTGAAGCGGCGTGCCTTGGTGCTGCGAGAGACAGCTCAGCGTGGGGGGGGGGGTCCCCTGGCTGCACCGGGGGCCCTTGGGGAGGGGTCTGCTCCCAGCAGCCTGATCATCCTCAAGTCTGTCTTGACGCCCCTCAGCGCAGCCAGCACCCACCCTGTGTGCTCCGGGGGGCATGGAGGGGCGCCCCCAAGGCCCTCTCGGCCAGCCTCCCCGGGCAGACCCAACTCGCTCACCAGTACGGCTTCCGTTCCTGCAGGGTCATGTCGCGCCACAGCTGGGCTAGCTCCTTGGTGGCGGCCGTGGACGCGGTCCCCGGGCAGGCCCTGGGCCGGATAGCAGGGAAGAGGGAGTCACCTGGGGGCCGAGGGGGCCCCACTGCTGGGGAGGAGGTGCCCTTGTCCTCACGGGCCAACCCATGCCGTCGGGAGTCCTGCAGCCCAGGCCTCAGAGTGGGCCCGGAATGGCTGCGCGTCAAGGTGCTGGCGGCCACCCACGGCAGGGAAAGGGCTGCTCCCCTCGGGTCCTGCCCTGTGCAGGGGACCCAGAGTGCGAGAGAGGGACGTAGGGGGCGGAGTCACTGCGTGGGCGGGGTTTCGCGATGGGCGTGGTCGCAGGTAGAGGACAGGGCTCCGTGGTGGGCGTGGTTGCACCCTGAGGGCGGGGCTTCAGGAGGGGTGGAGTTTCAAGAGGGCCGGGTTTCGGAAAGGGCATGGTCGCAGACTGGGGGCGGGGCTTCATGATGGGGCAGGTCACAGGTGGAGGGTGGGGCGGAGTCCTGGGATAAAGGTGGGTCTCCGGGATGGGCGGGACTTCGTGTGGGCGTGGTCGCAACATGGGGGCGGGGCCGCATGGTGGAGCAAAGCTGAGGGTGGGTCTGTCTGAGGGGCGGAGCGCCGGTGGGGCGTGGTCACGGTCTGGGGCGGGGCTTCCATGGCCGCGGCCCCGCCCCCTCGCACGCACCGTATGTACTGCTTGCGGTTCATGCGGCAGAACATGATGAAGCCGTTGACGCACTTCTTTTTGGGCGCGGCGGCGCCGGTCGCCTTCTTGGCCTCCTTGGGCCCGGCCGGGCTGGCGGCCTTCTTCTTGGCCGGGGGCGCAGGGCTCGGGGTCCACGTGCTGTCCCGGTCTTCGTCGCTGGAGCGCGGCGAGCCTGCGGGGTCGGCCCAGGGGCTCTGCGCGGGGAGGCCGGGGCGTCAGCCGGGGCCTAACCGGGGCCCCGACCCCCTTAAGCCCGGGCCGGCCGGGGCCTCACCTCTGCTGCCTGACTGGACTCCGAGTCCCAGTCGGTGTCGGTGAGCTCGCTGCTGGAGCCGTCCTCGCAGTGGTCCAGCGCCTGCGAGGCCGAGCCCGGGGTGGAGGGCTCCGGGAGCCCTTGCGGGGCTTCACGGGGCTCGTCCTGGAGAGAAAGACAGGAGGCGGGGAGCGGGGATGGCCAGGTGGGTCTCCCCAGGCCCAGCAGCCCATGGACATTCCAGCCACAGCGGGGCGATCTGTGGCTCCCCATCTTCTAGCCACTGGGTTGCAAGATCAAGTCCGGCTCCCATCAGCCAGGGTCGGGGAGTCAGGACCTGCAGTCGGGTTTCCCACGTGAGTGGCAAGGGTCCCTTCTTCTGCCACCTTCCCAGGGTGTCAGCAGAGAGCTGGAGTGGCGGTGGAGCAGCTCCCGAGGGAGCTCCATCCACCCCCCAACCCCCAGGGCCAGCCTGTTCTCCAAGCGCAGAGCAGAGCAGACCGGCAGCAGCCTAGGGGCTGTGCTGCTTCAGGCCAAGCTCTGTGCGTACATTTCATCCGCAAAACTGTGGAAACCATGCATGCCTCGCCGCAGGGTGGAGGGGCAGTGCCCGCGCTTGAGTCTTCCAGCCCAGCCCCAGCTCACATGCAGCAGGACGGGGGAAGACAAGACCCCTGCCCAGCATGGGGGAGGTCTGGATGGAGCTCTGGGCCTCGTCCTGCCTGTTGCAGCCACTGGGGCAGAGAACCAGTGGCTAGAAAGATGCGTTCTGTCGCCCTCTCGTTTGCTCTCTCTGCTTTTAGCAGGACATTTTGTTCCTACCACCACTTCAGTTACTTGGGGAGGTGACACAGGAGAAGCAGCAGGCCACAGCCAGGGCTACCTCCTGTCGCCCCACAGAGATGAGAGCGTGGCTGCAGTGGTTGGCTGAGGGGCCTGGCGGGAGGCAGGCAGGCAGGCAGGCCCACGATGGGAGTTGTTCTTGCCATCTCTGTGTCCTGGTGTGGTGTGCAATGTGGCCACACAGACCCTGCGTCATGGCTGTCCAGCTCTGCATGGAGGTTTGCTTGGAGCCTGGTGCCGCTGTGTGTTTCAGTCCCCTGTGTGCGGCTCAGCCCCCGTGTGTGTGTGCTGGTCCAGTGGGCCAGGTGCTCGGAGCAGGGCAGGGCGTGTGAGGCCCAGGGGATGCCTGAACTGAGCAGTGAGGGATGTGTGGACAGACGTGGGACAGATGGTCGGACCAGGCCTACCTGGGGTGGTGCCACAGCCGGCGTAGAGGGAGATGATGGCTCAGGATCCAGGAGGACATCTTCAAACAGAGCTGTGGGGTTGGGGGGAGACCCGCGGGCTCGGGCCCCGCTCCTCCCCAGCGTTGGTGTTGGGGATCACCCACTGGGTGCAGCCCCAGCTCTGCTCACCACGCACACGTGCCAGGCTGCCGTGCATCTGCCTGCAGGCCTGGACACTGGGAGGGCACTCCCTCTGCCCACCACCCCACTGTGTGCCCAGCCAGCACCAGGCAGGCCCCTGGAGCTCACCCTGGCTCAGGTCCTCCATGCTGTCCTCCAGGATTTGCTCGGGCAGCAGTGAGTTGGGGGAACTGAGCAGTGAAGGGCTGAGCACGCTCCAGGAATCCACCTGAGGAGGCTCCAGGGACAGTGGACTCCCTGCCGAAGGGGGGGACGTTAGGCAGCCTCAGGGCGTGCCCCACCCCCAACACTGCGTCCACCTTTGAGGTGGTGCCCAGACATTGGGCAAGTGACTGTGGGGTATCCATGTGGGGTTCCCTGTGGAGGAAATGACTAGATATGGGAGGCCAGACGCCATCAGGAATGGTAAATAAATAATGAGTAAATAAATAATAATTATTAATTAATTAATTAATAAGTAAATCACATGCCAGATCCCAGCTACAGGTGTATTAAGAAAGACTCCGAGAGAGTGTCTGGGCTCAAGGGAGTGGCTGCATAGCAACCAGGGCTGAGTGACAGTGGCCGTATAGCAACCGGGGCTGAGTGACAGTGGCTGCATAGCAACCAGGGCTGAGTGACAGTGGCCGTATAGCAACCAGGGCTGAGTGACAGTGGCCGTTTGACGGATGTCCACTGTCAGATCTCTACCCCTCCCACCCCGCAGCACTGCTGTTACCATGGGGGGTGCGCTCTGGGCTCCATGCAGGGAGCCAGGGGTCAGCACCTGGGGCCTCCTGGTCCACGTCCCAGCTGGGGTCGAAGAGCATTAGTTCCTGCCTGTAAGAAGGTGGGGTTCCAGAGCCCCTGTGTGAGCAGAGATGGGCAGCAGACAGGGGCAGGAGGGGGAGCAGGGCAGGGTTTGTGGTGGAGGGGGGTGGGAACAGGGGTGCTGTTGAATGGGAGCTCATGGGGAGAGGTGAGATGACTGGGGCCCACAGAAGGGCCCAGCGGGATATGAGGTCCCAAACTAAGGGCTGAGGGGGACGCGGAAGGCTGCCAGCCCATGCAGGGCACGGCCAAGGTCTGTGTGTTAGAAAAGCCCCTGGGGTGGGGGCAGAGGGGAAGGGGAGTCATGTGGGGCAGCTGCAGGCCACAGGCTGCAGGGCAATGCTGCCTGGAGTACCCGCTGAGGCTGGCAGCCAGCACCCCTGAGTTCTCTTGGGGCTCCCTTACCAGGGACAGAACAGTGTCTGGTTGAGAAAATGAATCCCCTCTGCACCCTCCTGGGGTTCCAGGGTCAGCGCACTCTGGTCTGGGTTTGCACAGTCACCGGCTGTGGGGAGAACCGGGGCGGCCACTCGGCTGTAGATGGGAGACCCCGAGGCGCGATCCTGCCTCCAGTCAAAACCTCAGACTGCAGGGACAGGGTGGGGGGCTGCCCTGGTGGCTCCTGAATCCCGCCTCCTTCTCAGAAGCTGGGAGGAAGGGGCTGGCGTCGTGGGATACGTCACCACCTGCAGAGCCCTCATTCTGTATCAGAGCCCCAGTTCTAGTTCTGGCTGCTTTGATTCCAATCCAGCTTCCCGCTCACATGCCTGGGAGGGCTGTGGACGGTGGCCCAAGTGCTTGCTTGTGTCTCTGCCACCCATGGGGGAGCTCCAGGGGAAGCTCCAGGCTCCCAGCCAGGTAGCGCCTCTGTCACAGATGTGGCACGTGACTTGGCCATTGCAGAGGTCTTCGGGAAAAAGGGGCTGGATGGTTACATGGAGGAAGGAGCTGTCCCTGAGGCCACAGGTTCGAGCCCTGTGTTGCCCTCTGCACCAGCTCTTTGCTGGATACATCATCACACCTGCCCCTAGCTAAGTTTCTTACGGAGGTCCCTGCCCGGTCCCTGGCTCTGCCACCTGAGGTCCACACCCAAAGGTGAGCCTGCTCTGCTCCCACCCCTCATGGCCCCATGACAGAGCCTGAAATGAAGAAAACCAGGAAGCTGACCACAAGTTTCGTGGGGCCCTCCAGCCTGCCGTGGTACCCAGCACTGTGTCTGGACCCAGCAGGCACCCAGAAAGAAGCCTAAAACAAGGTGTCAGGAAGAGAGAAGAGACCCACGGGGCAAGTCAGAGCAGGCGACGTCCTCGGCCGGGTCCAGCAAAGTCAGCAGGCCCTGACTGGCCTCTCCGTCACCCCAGGCAGCCTTGGGGAGATCGCAGGGCTCCCCATGTCTCAGGGGAGTGGTGGATCCCCCTGGCTGCTCTAGGGGCAGGGCCAGCAGCTCCTCTGGCTTCTCCAGGGACAGGCAGCGGCGAGGGTTTCGGTCTGAGATTTGTGGCTCTGAGGAGACAAGCAAACAGAAGTTAGAAGGCTCCCTAGGTGATGGTGGCGAAATAGTGGGGGGGGGGGGCGGGAGGGAGGCGGGCTGACGGTTCCTCCAAAAGTGGGCTCTGGCTGATTGGCAGCTTTGAGAGTGTGGCTTGGCCTGCTGACTCACCTTTCCAGAAAGATCCATCCCTTCATCCTCAGGTTGGGTCACTTGGTCCAACCCCTATCCACCCATAAAGGTGACCTTAGGAGCTTTATGCAAATATAGATGCCCAGGCTGCACACTGGACCTGTGACACGCAACTTCAGGTACATGGGGCCCGGGCACTGGTGTTGAACTCAACTCCCACAGACGAAAGTATAGCCGGGTCCCCAAATCCCCAGTGACCCCGATATGGGCTGTAGGCATCACAACCGCTGCCCGAATGGCGGGCCACTGTCTTTCCAAGTTCTCCACATTCAGCGAGAGGAAGGGACATTCGTGTGTTAGCAACAAGGCAACACATGCTTGGATCTTTCTGCCACCCAACATCCCCAGACACCCTGCTCCAGGGACAGTGGCCACACACCCACAGCAAATGAGTCCCTGACTGGCAGCTCCCACTCCTGGACCCTGCCTGTGGGTTCCTCCACGGAAGTGGAGCCCACGCAGGCTCTTCTGTGGGCTTCAGGTCAGGGGGGCAGATGCTGCAGTTTCAACAGAAGAATCCAAGACTTGGAGCTGGGACCCCAGGGAGGGAAGACCCTGGGGAGATGGATACAATGGAGGGGAGATCCCAGGGAGGAGGGACCCCAGGGAAGGGAGACTCCAGGGAGGGGGCATGCCAGGGAAGGAGGACCCCAGGGAGGGGAGACCTAGAGGACTTGGGCCCCGACATAGCTTGCAGCGTTGACCCCCCTGTAACCCCGACTTCCTGCTGGTACCTGGCCCTCGGGTCAGCTTCTTCTTCCGAGGTTTTGGGCAGATGCCCCAGAGACAGGGTTTGCAGGAGAGTGGTGAGCTGGAAGGGGTGGCGTGTCTCTGCCGTGCTGGGCCAAGGGCTGAGTTCCGAGCCATCCCTGCGTGGGACGGAGGGAAGGGGGAAAGATGGGTTCAGAGCCCCAGCCTCAGCGCCTCCTATTGTGTCTTCCACACCGTGGCACTTCCAAAACCTGGGATAGACGAGGTTGCCCAGCCCAGAGGGAGAGGTTCAGGGCAGAAACCCAGGCCACCCCCGGGGCTCCTCAGGACTCCGAGCGCCTTAAGGCAGGAGCAATGCAGCCCCTACAGGGGCTCCTATCCCAATCAGTCCCCCTCCTACCTTCCCCAACACTGCCCACCCCTGAGGTCATCCCCTACCTGTAGTCTTGGGCCTCTCCATTCACTGTGACAGTGCCAGGCCAGGGCCCATCAGCTCGTGGTGGCAACTCTGGTCCCAGCCCATCACCTCGCTTCATACCCAGGTCACCATGCTACCACCAGCACTGAGCTCACCAAGGCTCTGCCCCAACTTAATCCCCTGCCCTTCTCCCTCCATAGCCAGAAGTCAGAGCCCCCCAGGATCTGGTTACTGGTCCCCTTGGTGCTGCTGCACCCCAACCTCCTGTCCTCCTTGCGTGTGTGTGTTTAATATTTATTTATTTATTTGAGTAGGCAGAATTACAGAGAGATCTTCCTTCTACTGGTGCACTCTCTGAACAGCCGCATTAGCCCAGAGCTGGGTCAGTCTGAAGCAGGGAGTCTGGAGCTTCTTCTGGGTCTCCCATGTGGATGCAGGAGCCCAAGACCCTGGGCCAACTTCCACTGCTTTCCCAGGCCACGTGAGCAGGGTGCTGGATCACAGGGGGAGCAGCTGGGACTCAAACCAGTGCCTATATGGGATGCCAGGGGCTGCAGACGGCAGCTTTGCCCCTGCCCGGGGGTTTCACACAGCAGTGCCAAGCCTGCGCCTGACATGCCCCAGCGCTGGGCGACACCTCCCAGTGCAGAAGAACTCACTGGGCACTCAAACACGGAGGGAGGAGCGGCCTCCGTGCTGACTGGCAGACACCGGAACACCCAGAAGCTGATGCCACCAAGAAACGTCTGAGTCAGGATGTGCCCCAGGGCCCCCACCTCCCCGTCTGGGTCCCTGCAGCCCCCCAACACACACACACACACCCCGCTCGCCTGTCCCCAGACATTCCACGTGGGCCTCCCCGGGCCTGCACTGGCTTGTTCATCCTGGCTTCCCCCTGTGCCCCGAAGGCCCAGTTCCCAGGTTGGCGCTCCTCGAAGTTCCCACAGCATCCGCCCCTCCGCGACCTTGGGCTTCATCCTCTCCCCTGCCACGCTGGGAGACTCAGGACTTGCCCGAGGAGCAGGTGCCAGGAAAGCTGGCCTAGCTACTCACCGCCCGCTCCACTGCCCACGTCCGCAGTGTGAGGCCTGAGCAGTGCCCTGGTGGCATCAATGTGTCTGTGGAGGTACTGAATGTACTGCAAGACATGCAGCAAGATCTCCTTCTGTGAGCGAGATAAAGATGGGCTGAGGACAAACGCACGGACAGACGGACGGCCGTGGGGAGGCAGGGCGTAGGACCACGTCAGGACAGGAAGGCTGTGGGGTGCCCCGACACTACCCCACGCACCACCTCTTCAGTGGGCAGGGGTGTTCCCGATGGCCTGTCCAACCCTAACAGTGGACACAGGGGTTCCTGCTAACGGAAATAAGGCTCAGGGTTAGAGGCAGAGCTGAGATCCCAATCCAGGGTTGCGTGTCTCCTGAACCACTGTAAAAAAAAAAAAATCATATTTATTTACTTATTTGAAAGACACAGCAAGGAGTAAGGTGAATGAGCAAGCGAGAGATGCTCTCATCCCATGTCGGAGTGCCTGGCTCACTTGGGAGCTAGCTTCCTGCTCATGCGCACCCTGGCAGGCCGCAGGTGTAGCTTGAGTGCTGAGGTCCCTGTCACCCACGTGGACGACCAGATGCAGTGCTGGGCTCTTAAACACGGCCTGGCTCAGCCGTGGCTGTCGTGGGCATTTGGGGAAGTGACCCAGCAGATGGACGCTCTCCTATCTACCTGCCTTTCAAATAAAAGAAAAACACATTGATTAAAAACAAAAAATAAGTTCCCACTTTAGCTTGGCACCAGAGGCATGTCTTGGCTCCCTACGGGGCCACACAGGGCCACCTACCCATTGCGACCTTGAGGACACAGAGGACACCACAGGACCTGTCCTCCTCCCTGTCACAGCTTGGGGGACACTTGCGCCTCTGCTGGGAACCAGCAGTTATGTCACCCTGCCCCACTTTTTTTTTTAAAGATACGGTTATTTTTTAATTTAAGATATGGTCTTTTTTGTTTTGTTTTTCTTGTTTGTTTTTGTTTTCTTTTAGATATGGTTATTTTTTTAATTGGAAAGATTTACAGAGTAGGAAACCCAGAAAGATCTTCCATCTGCTGGTTTACTCCCCAAGTGACCACAGCAGCCAGAGCTGAGCCAACCTGAAGCCAGCAGTGTCTTCCAAGGCTCCCACACAGGCATGTGGCCCATCCTCCGCAGCTTTCCCAGGTGCATTGCATGGGAAGTGCATGGGAAGTGCAGCTGACAGGACTCAAACCAGCACCCCTGTGGGATGCCAGCGTCACAGGTGCAGGGTTAGCTCACGATGCCACCATCGCGGCCCCTATGCCCCCTTGCTTTTGAGCCGAGCAGCATGAGGAAGCAGCAGAGGGCTCAGGGCTCACGGCTGTTTCCCTTCTGCTTCTCTCGACCTCCTCATCCTGACGTGGTGAACTTCAGCAACTCTGGCTGAGGGCAGGTCAATCCCCTCAGCCACATCGGTGTGCGGGGTGAGGGGGTTAGCCTGGCCTTCCAGGGACCCGCCCCCATCTGCCACTCACGGAAGGCTCCTAGCTTCCTCTGGGCCCCGTACCTTGGTCAGCTTCTTCGGACCGCTCTGAAGGGGCACAGGCAGCAGTAGGGCCAGCTCCTGTAGCTTGCTGCTGTGGTTTTTTGTCTTACTCCTGTTTGGGGGGAACAAGAATTGGGTTGGGTGAACACATTCACAATCAAAGTAGGCACCTGACTCCCAGATCACACTCCCAAGCCAAGGAACCCCAGGGCTCATCTGGGCTCATATTCTCCTTTAAACACCTGGATCAACCTGGACACAATGGTTCAAATGGCTAATCCTCCACCACCAAGTGCCAGCATCCCAGATGCGTGCCGGTTCATGTCTCAGTTGCCCCACTTCCCATCCAGCTCCCTGCTTGTGGCCTGGGAAAGCAGTCGAGGACGGCCCAAAGCCTTGGGACCCTGCACCCACGTGGGAGACCCAGAGGAAGCTCCTGGCTCCTGGCTTTGGATTGGCTCAGGTCTGGCCGTTGCAGACAAGCTTTCCCTCAATCTCTCCTCTCTGTATATCTCCCTTTCCAATTAAAAAAGTAATAATAAATAAAGCTTTAAAAAAAATCATCCCATTGGAAAAAGCCAAGGTTCAAACCCTTCATGTGGCATGTGAAAGGGAGACACAGATCCCCCAGATATGTGTCCCTTCCTCAGACGATCACAGTGGCCAGACTAAAGCCAGGAGCTGGGACTCCACCCAGGTCTCCCACGTGGGCGTAGGGGCCCAAGCACTTGGGCCATCTTCTGCTGCTCTCCCAGGCCTTTAGCAGGAAGCTGGATTGGAAGTGGATCCATCAGGACACAAAACAGCACTCCAGGAAGGAATGTCCGCGTTGTCAGCAGCAGCTTAACACACGGCACCACAACACGAGTCTGAGGTGGACAGTGTCGTCTTGCCTGCTGGGTTCTAGGCTGACTGACCCACTGCCTGCAGGAAGGCCAGTGTCTCAGGCAGGTGTATTCGCCGGGAGCTGGATGGGAAGCAGAGCAGCTGGGACACGAATAAGCGTGCATATGGGATCCTGGCGCGTGCAAGTTGAGGACTTAGCCACTGGGCCATCATGCTGGGCCCAACTTTCGATACTTTTTTAAAAAAAGATCTATTTATCTTTATTGGTAAATCGGAACTATAGAGAAGGAGAGACAGAAAGATCTTCCATCTACTGGTTCACTCCCCAAGTGGTCCCAATGTCTGGAGCTAAGCTGAAGCCAGGAGTCAGAAACTTCTTCCAGGGCTCCCACGTGGGTGCAGAGTCCCAAGGCTTTGGGTCATCCTCGACTGCTTTCCCAGGCCACAGGCAGGGAGCTGGAAGGGAAGTGGAGCAACCGAGACATGAATTCAAGCCATATGGGATCCTAGCGTGCAAGGCAAGGAATTAAAGATTTATTTATTTTTATTGGAAAGTGAGATATACAGAGAGGAGGAGAGAGAGAGGAAGATCTACCCACTGATTCACTCCGCAAGTGACTGCAATGGCTGGAGCTGAGCTGATCTGAAGCCTGGAGTCAGGAGCTTCTTCTGGGTCTCTCACGCGGGTGCAAGGTCCCAAGGCTTTGTGCCATCCTTCACTGCTTCCCCAGGCCACAAGCAGGAGGCTGGTTGGGAGGCAGGGATGCCAGGACACGAAGCAGCACCCATATGGGATCCTGTGCAAGGTGAAGATTTTAGCCACTAGGCCACCGCGCCAGGCCCCATCCTGATACTTTTTAAAGGCTCCTAAAAATGTTCTAATTTCTTTTTTAAGTTAGACGAAAAAGAATGCAATCCAATCTCTATTATATTGGTCTTTACATCAGTGCTATCATACACTGCCACTTCTTTATTTTATTTTGCATTTGTAGAAGCAGAGCAAAATGACCCAAGGGAGTGAAGAAGGATCAAGAGAGCGAAATGGCTCCAGGTCCTTCAATGTCATCATGCAGCCCTGGCTGTCGCTCTAACTTGTATAACAACACTGGTATGCAGGAGGTTCCCAGGACCTATGCGTCCCCCTGAGGCTTCCGTTGCGCTGCAGTGAGTAAAGGCACGCTTTGGGATGCCTGCCTTTTCTGTGAAGGTGCTGATTTGGGTCTTGGCTGCTCCACTCCCAATCCAGTGCCCTATGAATGTGCTTGGGAAGGTGACAGAGGATGGCCCAAGTGCTTGGGTCCCCGCACCCCACGTGCAACATCTGGATGGAGTCCTATGTTCCTGGCTTTGGCCTGCCCAGCCCTGGCTAGTGCCAGCATTTAGGGAGTGAAAGAGCAGGTAGAAAATCTTTCTTTGTGTTTCTCTCTCTCTCTCTCTCTCTCTCTCTTTTTTTTTTTTTTTTGCAATTCTTTCAAATACTTTAATTTAAAAATAGGTAAAAATTAAAAAAAAAAAAAGCCTATTAGGACCAACTTTGTGGTAGAGTGGATTAAGTGGCTGCCTGAGATTCTGGATATCAGAGCATTGGTTTGAATCCCAGCTGCTCCAGTTCCAATCCAGTTCCCTGCTAATGTGCCTGCGGAAAACAGTAGCTGATGGCTCAGTGGCTGAGCCTCTGGCAGCCGTGCAGGAGGCCCAGATGGAGCCAGGCTCCTGGCTTCTGCCTGGCCATTTGGGTATTGAAACAACGGATGCAAGATCTGCCTCTTTGCGTCTTTCCCTCTCTCTGTAATTCTAACTTTCAAATAAATAAATACATTTTCAAAGGGGGCGTGGGCTGGCATGTTGGCTTTTCATGCTAATCCTCTGCCTATGACTCTGGCATCCCATGTAGGCACCTGTTTCAATCCCAGCTGTTCCACTTCCCATCCACCTCCCTGATTGTGGGCTGGGAAAGCAGCAGAAGATGGTCCAAAGCCCTGGGACCTCTGTGCCCATGTGTGAGACAAGGTAGGAGTTCCTGTCTCCTGGCTTCAGATGGAACCAGCTCTGGCCACAGTGGCTCCTGAGAAGTGAGCCAACAGATGGAAGATCTCTCTTTCTGTACTTCTGATTCTCAGGTAAAATAAATAAATTTACAAAAAGACTCTCAGACTGTCCAAAACTTGGGGCTCTTGGGGTGTGGGACTTGCGCAGGGCGATGCTGAAGCCTGCTTCCTCATGTGTTGCCATATAGACCGGTGGCTCTCATGCCAGCAGGGGCCTTCGCGAAGACGCTGGCAAACAGAATGCCCAGTCAACGCTGTTATTACTCCTGGCAGGATGAGGATTCTTGGCTGTGGCTGGGGGCCGAGGGACGGAACTGTTACCTGTCCCCAGGGTCCGGGGCCTCTGCACTGGTTCCAGGCCCTTCTGGGAAGGCCACGTGCCTGCTGGGAGCCAACATCTGCGCAAAGGAAAAAGAAAGAAGTAAGGGCGCTCTGGGATATGGGGAGCAAACAGATGCCCTCCAATTCCCCCACAGCACGTGGGCCATCCAGGGACCTCAAACATGGGTCTGGAGAAGTTGTAAGCTCCAAAGCCTAAAACTCCACGTTGAAGTCCATCAAATTCCAAACTGTAAATGTAGGCTCCCCCAGATCAGGATCTAAAGCCGCACATTTTGGAAGGTGGCCTCTGGAATTTTGACAGGAGTGGGGTGACATCACAGCCAGGGCTGAGCCCTCTGGTTTGTTCCCTCGGTACAGTGCTAGGAGAGCACTCAAGTTCTGACCTGAAGTGCTCCAAGTGAACTCCTAGCACCACAAAAGGAGTCCTCCTAAACCTACATCCCCACTCCTATCACTGCAAGATGCCTAACCCCAAGCTGACAACTTTGCCTTTCCAACAGGGAAGTCAAGTCACATACCTGAGAACCCAGTCCACAGCCTTGACCCTGAGCGCCCTAGTCCTAAAGCAAAACAAAGTTCAGCACCGCCCCCACCCCCTGTCCCCAAGCTCCCTTTCCACTCCGGCCAACCCAAATCCTCAACTTTGATTCAGAGGTTAACATCCAGACTTCCAGAACTCCAAACTGCCACTTCAGGTCCTCCTACTGTGAGTCTGACCCCAGGACCCCAATATACCCCAGCTTCCACCTCCCCAAATTAGGACTGCACCAGTCCAACAGTCAAAGTTCCTCGTCACAAATCCAAGACTTTACATTCCAAAAACCCAGTTCCCTCCAGCCCCAAATCTTCCCACCTCACCCCATCCCATACTGTTGCCTCCCCTCCCTTCCCCCCCTCACTACCCACCCAGCGCTTCTGTCAATCGAACTCCCGCAGGGATCCCCAAACTCAGCCCTCCTCTCAGCCTTGAACTCCACACTCAAACCCTTGCCTCACACCCACGGCCCTGCACCCAGGGGTCTGCCTCATCCCCCCTCCTCCCCACTTCGTCCCCCTAGAGAACTGGCAGGCGCCAAGTGCCACTCCTTAGGGACCTGTGGGCTTCACCCGACGCCAGCTGCTGCAGTTGGGGAGTCCTCGGGCCTTCTCCCCACTGGGTGCCTGACCGCTTCGGGCCATGCAAAATGGCGCTAGGTGGTCCCCCTTCTGGTTCCACGCTGGCTCCACACTCTGGAGCCCGATCAGACTCCAGGTCTTGCACTGGGCCCCTTGCCACCCGCAACTCTGCCCCCTGGGGGGAGGCTGAGGTTGAGGGGGTCTTTCTTCCTCCAGGGATGGCTTGCTGCTACTGCAAGCCTCGGGTTACCCACCCCTCGAGTGCTCGTAGAGTCTGCCGTGGGCTTGAATTCCGAGGGTGCTAAGCGTTCGAGGCCTGAAGCACAGACCAGGAGGGAACGCCTGAGGGCAGGCCACACCCCCTGCAGTTCCCGCCAAGACCTGTGGGAGAGCGTGGAGGGGGCAGCTGTGCGCACGCGCGGGCCGGGGTGGGCACGGCCTCGCGCCTCCCCAGCGCCTGGGGGCGCATGGCAACAGGGGCGCACGGCAACAGGGGCGCATGGCGCATGGCAACAGGGGTGCACAGCAACGTGCGCGCCAGAATGCCGACCAATCAGCGTCCAGGCAGCAGTCCGCCTGTTTTTTTGCCAGCCCTGCCCCTGAGGAGTCACACCTTCCAGGGTGTTCGAAGCGTAAATGAGAGAGAGTCGGGGTATCCCCCAACTGCCAATTCTGAGATTGGGCCACATGGGGCTGCTTGTCCTTCCACATGCCCACTCCCATTTTCCACTTTGTCCTTGTGGTGCGGGTCTGATGAAGGCCCGATCCACTGTGGGTGCAGCCCTCATGCACGCTGGGAGGCCAATCACAGTCTCCCATGCAGACATGAGGGAATCAGTGAGCCGGGGCCCCAGGTACCCCAAGAACACTACACTGGGATGCGAGTCCCCTCACCAAGAGGTAAATGCAAGTTCCATTCTCGCTGCATGACAAGGATGGTCAGGATGGGCGGGGACGGGCGAGCTAGCCACTCCTGGAGGAGACAGGCCAGTAGTCCACCGCTTATCAGTCGTTTCCTTGGATCAGAGGTAGACTCCTCTTGCTTTTGCTTTTTTTTTTTTTTTAAAGATTTTATTGTTATTGGAAAGCCAGATATACAGAGAGGAGGAGAGACAGAGAGGAAGAGCTTCCATCCGATGTTTCACTCCCTAAGTGAGCCGCAACGGGCCGGTACGCGCCGATCCGAAGCCGGGAACCTGGAACCTCTTCCGGGTCTCCCACGCGGGTGCAGGGTCCCAAAACTTTGGGCCGTCCTCGACTGCCCTCCCAGGCCACAAGCAGGGAGCTGGATGGGAAGTGGAGCTGCCGGGATTAGAACCGGCGCCCATATGGGATCCCGGGGCTTTCAAGGCAAGGACTTTAGCCGCTAGGCCACGCCGCTGGGCCCCTCTTGCCTTTACTTTTGGGCACACGGAATGGTCAGGGCTCTGGTGGTCTGCAAGAGATCTGGTATGGGTTGAGCGGGTATGAAACACAGGCGCAGGTTCCAAACAAGATCCTGGAATATGTGTTATTTTAGACCATGCATGAGGGCTCAGAGGTTTTTGCACCAAAAGAAACCTTCCTGTGCATTCAGATTTGCCGTGAGCTTTCTAAAGCACCGTTTTAGATCCTTCTAGGAGCCGTGATGTGGACCCCGATGCATGGTCGTCCCTCCCTCATCCGGACTGAGTTTTTCTTTTCTGTGAGGTAGGAGGCGCAGGTGGGTAGGAATATGGAGGGTGAGAATCGGTGGGAAAGTGCTTAGGAGAGTACAAAGCACGGCTGATGATCATGTTCATTAACATAAATGAACCGAGAAACTTTCTCAATTCTTCCCTCGCCAACACCCTTTGCCGAGTTCTAAATTCTTGCTCCAGGGTCCCGGGCCCAGAAGAAGCCTGGACTCCATTTCCCAGCGTGCCTCGCGGAGAGCTTTCTGCGCCTGCGCCACCTCGTGTCCCTTCCAGTCCCGCCCCTCCTGTCCGAGAGTCGGTCCTTCTTCTCCCACTTCCTACCCCACCCTCCCGAGCGTGCCCGTGTGGTCCACTGGGAGTTGTAGTCCGCGGTCGCCCGGACTCCAATTCCCAGGGGGCCGAAGGAGCCGAGAACCCGGAAGGGGAGGTTGGAGCAGAGCGAGTGGGGGAAGCCCGCGTAGCCGAGGGAGCTGCAGCGCGGGGAGATGGTGAGAGCCCCGGGCGGGGGCGGGAGGAGCAGGGGCTCGGGAGCGGCAGGGCGGAGGCTTCGGGAGCGGGTGGCAGCTGCCCGAGACGGACGGGGCTCGCCTGGGAGCAGTGGGAGCTGGAGGGAGTGGGAAGAATGGGGGCTGCAGGGGAGGGCAGGAGGCGCGCTTTGAGCCCAATCGTCAGGGGCTCGGAGCTGGGCAGAGGGGGCTGCGAGTTGCAGACGGGGCTGGACGTCCAGGCAGAGGCCGTGAAGGGGAAGGGAGGTTGTCTTGGGGGATGTGGGAAGGCGTTGCAGATCCGGGACAGGGGTGGGTGGGTGTGGGTGAGGAGGGGTCTGTAGGGCGAGAGAGGCAAGGCGGGTGGGCGACGCGTTGGGTTCTGTGGATCCGTTAAGGGACAGGAGGGCGAGCGGAGGAGAGAAGTGGAGGAGTAGGGTGTGGGTTCCACTTGGGGACTGAGATGGGGTGGGGGGCGCTGGATGTAGACATCCTTTAGGCTGGTCCAGCCGGAGACTCCCAGGCTAAGCTGAGACAATCCCAGGATTATAGGACAGCAGGGCCGGAAGGGGCCGGGGTATCGAATGTGGCACCTTCTCCTACCCCCTGTGGGACTTAGAGGTGACGTTATGTGGACAGTCCAGCATTCCCAGCCCTCACCCCTGTCCTGGGCAGGGCTCCTCTCTCCCAGCCTTAGAGCTTTTTATCTGTGAGGGGAACAGTGAGAGGACTCAGGGAGGTGCGTGTGAAAATTGCTACTGTTCATGGGAGCCAGGTCATTTCTGGACTCAGAGCTGCTGGGAAGTTGTGCTGCCCAGGAATGCAGACGACTGACTGGTCCTGGGGGCACATAGAGTCCCTTCTTCTCAGGCCAGGCCCAGGGTCAGGTTGGGGCACGGGATTCCACGTGGCTGGGGACAGCTTACGTGTATTGGTGTAGGAAAGGCTGGCGTGGTTCTTTACTTAGGGCACCATCACATCCAGACACCTGCTGTCGGAGCACAGAAAAGCTAAGTAGCTTTCCTGGGGTCACTCAGCAGGAGGTGGAGGACGCTAGGAATGTACTTCCAACCCTGTCCCTGCTCCTGACATTCATGAACAGTGTGTGCAGGAGGGACAGAGACCCGAGTGCAGTCTTCAGTCAG
This sequence comes from Ochotona princeps, assembly GCF_030435755.1. Lineage (NCBI taxonomy): Eukaryota > Metazoa > Chordata > Mammalia > Lagomorpha > Ochotonidae > Ochotona > Ochotona princeps. The sequence continues at coordinate 53,079,220 of NC_080847.1, read as the reverse complement.
GTGTGCCCGTCAGTCACTTGGTGTGTGTGTGTGTGTGTGTACGAGACCCACCGGATGGGACCAGCAGCCTACAGGTGTGAGGAGATGCAGAGGGCTTGGCGTGCATGCCCCTTGCATATGACGCATGGGTCTTGAAGGTAACAGGGAAGCCAAAGGCTCCCAAGAACTTGGGCTGCCTTCCACGGCTTTCCCAGGATACTAGCAGGGAACTGGATGGAGAATGGAGCAACCAGGAATTGAACTGGTGCCCATATGGAATGCCGGCACTGTAGGCAGAGTCTTAGCCTGTTGTGCCATGAATCGGGCTTTTGCTCTGTGTTTCTGACCTAGCTGTAGTCCCATCCTAGGCCTCAGTTTTCTCATACAAAAAATGGAGTCACCATCCGAACCTTGAAGTTCTTGGAAGGTGTTGCTGAACAAAGGTACGCCCAGGGTGAGATCGTCTGTGATCTTTATTCTTTCAAGAAAGATGTTTTGGGGCCAGTATTGTGTCCCCCTGAGTTGAGCCACCCATCTGCGGGTCAGGCCTCCTCTGGGCACACTGGGCCAGGCCCCCCCCCCCCCCCCCGCCTCACCCTGGCTGCTCTACTTCCGACTGAAAGGCCGAGTGATAGCGATGTTGATCTGATCTGCTTCACTCCCCAGCTGTCCACAAGCGTCAGCGCCCCGAACTCTGCATCTGGGTTCCTCGCTGTGGATGGCAGGGCCCCAAGTCCTGGGGCCATTGTCTGCTGTTTATCAGGATGTGCAGCTGCCGCAGGCCATCAGCCGCACGGGAACTGGGACGTGAACTGGTGTGGCCCTGCGTGGGGCAGGTGCACCCTCTGCAGCAGGACCCCCACCCCTACCCCCTCCCCCAGCCCTGGGTTCACTGTTATCCCAAAGTCACATGCCTGGTGGCACCGGGCTTGGGTTTCAGGTTGGGGTGCTTTGGTTCTTGATTGGGTCACAGCCCTTTAGCTGCCTTTCCTGCTGGCCACTGCTGCCATAATTTTTTTTAACCACTCCCTCTCCACTTTACTGGGCGTCTCTCACTTGTCCCTGCTTATGTCACATCTGGGTGCCCCAGGGAAATCTGACCTTGGTTTGTTTTGTCCGTTGCTCTCATTTGTGGGTCACAGAAGCCACATCTGCTGTCCGTGCTGTCTTGGCATTCCCTGCAGACTTTGAATGTAAGTTTGCAGTCAGCAATGGTGTGAAGCTTACTTGTGTGAAATGGGTTTTTTTGGATTTCTAGCAGTTGTTGGCGAAGTTGTCTTGTCCCTAAAAACACAGAAGTTCCCTCCCCGCAAGACTTGGCTTGGGACATCCGCCTGGGTGCTGTAGTTTTAACCCCCTCTACCTAGAAGCTAAGACCCCATCACCCCGTCACCCTCCTGGTCCTCCCAACCCTTGCTTAGCAGGAGGTCTCCCCAAAGCACCTTGAGAGCAGGGGTTTCTGTGTTCTGGTCCCCACCTGTCTCCAATGCTTGGAGCTGTCTATTTTCTTCTACCAGTGAGAGGAGCCCCAGGATACCACTAGGTAGGTAACTGAGGCAGGACCCTTTGTTATTCACTGTGGGGATGCATTTTTTTTTTTAAGATTTATTCATTTTATTACAAAGTCAGATATACAGAGAGGAGGAGAGACAGAGAGGAAGATCTTCCGTCTGATGATTCACTCCCTAAGTGAGCCGCAACGGGCCGATGCGCGCCACTCCGAAGCCGGGAACTAGGAACCTCTTCCGGGTCTCCCACGCGGGTGCAGGGTCCCAATGCATTGGGCCGTCCTCAACTGCTTTCCCAGGCCACAAGCAGGGAGCTGGATGGGAAGTGGAGCTGCCGGGATTAGAACCGGCGCCCATATGGGATCCCGGGGCTTTCAAGGCGAGGACTTTAGCCGCTAGGCCACGCTGCTGGGCCTGGGGATGCATTTTTATTTATTTATTTATATTGGAAAGACAGATTTACAGAGAGAAGCAGAGAGAATCTTCCATCCCCTGGCTCACTCCCCAGATGGCCACAATGGCTGGAGCTGAGCTGATCCAAAGCTAGAAACTTTTTCCAGGCCTCCCATGCGGGTGCAGGGTCTCAAGGCTTTGGGCATCCCCTACTGCTTTCTCACGCTATAAACAGGGAGCTTGATGGGAAGTGGAGCAGCCGGGACATGAACTGGTGCCTATATGGGATGCCTGTGCCTGAAGGGGGAGGATTAGCCAATGGAGCCATTGCGCCAGGCCCCGGGATGAGTGTCATTCCAGAATGTGAACTCAGAAGGGAGGTGGCCTTGGGCTGGTGGTGTGACGTGCGGGCTCTCACTGCTCTTTCTGCATGACCTCAACTCTGGCATGGTGAGCTTGCCCTTGCACCCAGGGCCACCGAGCTGGCACTGGCTTGGTCTCAGCGAATTGTCAACCAATCTTGGGTAAACACTGCTGTTTCTATTTTTTTTTTTCCTTCTTCATTTGACCATGGAGGAAACTGAGGTACGTTGGTTTCTTTCCTCTCCTCCTCCGCCCTCTGCTTCCTGGTTCTGTAACTTCTACCTTCAGGGAGCTGAGTCAGAAAGGAAAACTTCTGTGGGAGTGGCCAGCAGACCCTGAGGCCAGAGAAGCCTGGGACAGGCCGGAGGCCCAGGATAGTGCGGGAGGAGCTGCGAGGTGGGCCTGGAGACTGGACAGGCTCTGATGTCCTGCCGCCAGGTCCTCACATGGGAGGGGGAGAGTGCTTGCCCCGTGCCCAGCCCTGCCCTGGACATGACCCTGCCCTGCGGGGCAGGACTGCCCGACTCCACCCAGGCAGAGCAGCTGCTCTGGATCTGCTTTGCCCTCCTGCTCTATTTTTGTTTTGTTTTGTGTTTTGTTTTTATTGGAGAGACGAAGAGACAGAAAAATCTTCCATCCACTGGGTCACTCCCTAAGTGGCCACAGTGACTAGAGCTGAGCCAATCCAAAGCCAGGAGCCAGGAGCTTCTTCTGGGTCTTTCATACAGGTGCAGGGTCCCAAGACTTTGGGCTATCCTTGACTGCTTGCCAAGGCCACGAACAGGGAGTTGGATGGTAAGTAGAGCAACCAGGACAGGAACCAGCGCCCATATAGGATCCAGGCTCTTGAAGGTGGAGGATCTGCCATTTGAACCAGTATGCCGGTTTCCTGCTATGATTTAAGTTAGATGTTTGTTTTGTTACATTCCAGCCCTTTGCTTGTTTGAAAGATTTGTTTTCATTTGTGATTTGAAAGCAAAGAGAGAAGAGACAGAGAGGTGGAGAGAGAGCTCTTACTCTCAAAGATTCACACCAGAAATGTTTGCAATAGCCATGGCAGGGCCGGGGCTGAGCCCGGGGTAGCAGGGACCCCAGTAATTGAGCCACTGTCTGTTGACCTGCGGATGTGCAGTATAGCAGGAAAGCAGAGGCAGGCTGCCACCCAGACTCTGGGCTGTGGGAGGCGGGTGGCACAGGTGGCATCCTGCCCACCGTCCCAGATGCCGGCCTGGTCTGTCCACCTGGGCTCGCCCCAGGCGGCCACAGTTGTGACCCTCCCTCCCAGCTTCCTGCTGCCTCTTCCTGGCCTTCTCTTACTCTGCTGCACCTGCTGGGTTTTTATTTTTTTTCTGTTTACCTCATTTTGGTAAAGACAAATCTTTCAGCGCTTCCAACACAGGTGCTATTTTCGCCCCGCCCCCCCAAGAACTTGGGCCCCTGAGGGGCGTGGTCTAGCAGGTGCTAGGAGACTCTGCTGTCTGGCTCTGCTCCCTGGGAAGGCTGCATCGACCCCCCATGACCCAAGTGTGGAGGCTACAGAGGCTGGGCCCTCAGAGGGTCCCAGGCAGGAGAGGACAAGGAGGGAGGGAGAGATGGGGTCTAGACCCACACCCCCAGATACGCTCAAGTCCTGCACATAAAATGCTGTGTAACCATCTGCCTGTAACTTGTGCATTCCATGTGCCTGCGTACTTCAGATCGTCCTCAGCTGACTTAGACTACTCAACACAAGGTAAATGCTACTGAAAGAGTTGTAGAAAATTGTCTACCTGTTGTGCACCCAGGCTTTTTTTTTTTTAAACGTTTCCAATCTGCATTGGCTGACTCCACGGGTCCCGAACCTACACGTGTCGTGATAGTGGTGTGTTCACTGGCATGGGTCCCAGTCTGCTGGGTGGAGGAGTTCGCATTTCAAATCCAGGCTTTGAGGGAAGTGAGGACCAGTCCGGGGGCATATTTAGGGAGAGCAAGAAGGTGCATGCACCTCCCGGCTCTGTGTTTCCTGGAGGGACACGACGTGTAGTTTCATTTAAGTCCTGGAGCCTTGGAGTCAGCCATGTTTCACTCTGATCCAAAATTCCACCACTAGGCCGTGAAGGGAGGCAGGCTCTTCTGCCCTTCTGTGGTCTCCCAGATCTTGGGCACGACATTAAAAATAGAAGATGTGAGAATTTGAAAGAGGCGTGATTTGTGAAGTGCTGAGAGCAAGGAATGCACCCCGGGGGCACTGCGGTATTAGCTGGTGGCTGTGTCATCCAAGATAGCCCCATTGGTCACAACCACCCCCCTTTTTCCTGAACTATTCCTGGCCACCTCAGTGTCACCGGGTGGCCCAGCTCAGGGCCAGCACCCAACATGTCGGTGTGACAGTTGGTGAGCATTGCCTCAGGCGTGCTAGGGAAGGCTGAAAGTCTGGGCACTGGGGTGGCTGATCTTTCCAGATACAACATGTCCTCTGAACCCTCCCGTGAGGGCGGTGGCCTTGCCAGACACACTCCATCGCAATTACAGGTTCATGGCTGTGATATGCAGGGAATTTCTGCCTTTATGCATTTTGCAGCTGAGCTGCTTAGAGTCACGTGGTTGGGAACTTTTGTGGAGAAGGAGTTTGGTTGGTCCAGTTGTGTGTCTGTCCTTCACAAGCCCTTTTGCTGTGGCCCCTCCCCCCTCCCCGTTGGTGTTTTTGTCAGTCTTCTCCCCCCCCCACCCCCGCATTGTGATTGTTTTACTGTGTGTGGACCTTTTCAGAGTTGTCTCTCCGGGCAGACCTAGTGGAGGGTCCTGTGTTGGTCTGGGCTGGGTGTGTGGGAAGTTGGGAAATCCAGTCACCATTGCCAGTCCCTGTGGGCAGGGCTGGGACGGGGACCCAGCCAGCAGCTGCCACCCTCTGGGCAGGTGGAGCCTGCGGAAGGCCCCTCTGTTTTACAGATTCACAGACCGCGGGATGGATGGAGAGGGGACTTTGCAGGTGAGCTTCCTGTCTGAGGAGCAAGGTGACCAGGAGCCCAGTGTGTGTGCCTGGGGTGGACCCTGAGGCAGCCTGGGGAAGCCCCAGGGCGCAGTGCCTGCAGCTGCTTCACAGCCCTGCTCTGACCCCCTGAGGTGGCCGGCTCTGCCCCCTCAGAGGGCCGTCTCTGTCCCCTGAGGTGGCCGGCTCTGATACCTAAGGTGGTCCCCCTGAGTTGCCCCAGTAGCTAGAGCTGCTTCCAGTTCCTCCGCCCGTGCAGGGGGAGGCGGTCACTGCTGAGGATCGCACAGAGCCTGGGCGTTCTAGCCCCTGCCAGGTGTCAGCTGCAACACCAGGGAAGGGCTGTGGAGTGTGGGGATGGGAAGGCAGCCAGGCCGGAGCCGGGCAAGGACCACGCACGGCGGGTCAGGCAGCTAGTAATCAGCAGGTCCACCCCGGCCACCGCAGGAACCGGCGTCCAGTTCTTCCCCACCTCCCACTGGAACCTGCAGCTCTCTGGGTTCTCCCAACCAAAAGTGCTCCATCTCTATGGCCAGGCCAGCGTTAGGGTTGCTTTTGCCCCGAAGTCCTCAGCTCCCAATCAGCCCCTAGGCCTTTTAAATTCCAACTGTCCAGCAAAGGGATTCTCAATAGAGGGAACGTCTGGTAATAAGCCTTTCTTTGTGGGGCCGCAGCCTCTGCCCCTGGCCTGCGCGTCCTCCGTGTAAGCAGGGCGTTAGGAATTGTTCTACGCTCCCTTCCTCCCACCACTCCCTCCCTCACTGTCGCCTACTCCTCCCTATTTTGAAGTCGGGTGCCCCTAGGCCCAGGCCTTCCTTATATGGGCATGGCCCCGAATGGCGGCCGCTCATTGGCTGGGGCCGTCACGCGTGCCTCTGTCAACAAAGGGGCGGAGTGCCCGGAGTGCTGCAGGGAGGCGGGCTCCTGTCTGGGTCGCCCTGTGCGTGCGTTGTGGGCGGGGCGAGGGGTGTGGTCTGGGCTTGGTGGGGGTCACCTCAGGGGTGTGCAAGCTTCCCTTGAAGGGAAGGAAATAGACAGTTACATGATTATGGGGGGGTCCGTTGGCACCGAAGTGCTAGTTTGGGTCTGAGGAAGTTAAATGGGTGTGGGACACATCTGGGGTACTCTTCAGGGACCCCTTGGGGTTTGGGATGGATTGCTGCTGCATTAAAAGCTTCTTTTGCGGATTGAGGTGTTGGGGTCCATGTAGGGTTGGGGTCAAAGAGCCCACGAGGTACCCATTCTGGAGCCAGGGGACCACCGCTACCTGGGCTTGAAGTCGCTGAGAATTTGTCCTGCCCACAAGTGTCACCTCCCTAATCCCTTCCCTCCGGAAAGGGGCCGAGGGTACCCCCTGCTTACTGAGCACCAGGGAAGGTTAGCTAGGGATGGCAGAACAGTGCCTGGTGGGCCCTGGTGGTACCTGCGAAGTCTCTTGGGGAGTTGTTCTGGCTTTGAGGGCCGTTGGTAGGGTTTGCATTCCCTGTCCAGGCTTAGGGAGCTTGTGAGTTTAGCAGGTCTGCACCCTGGGGAGGGTGTGCTGATGGAAGTGGGGGACCTGCAGCTGTGCAGGGAGCCGTGGAGGATTCCAAGGGAGGATGGGTGCCTGCAGCATCTGTAGGGTGTGTGTGTGAGAGTCATCATGTTGGAGGTATTTTTAGGTTTGGGGATTTCTTCAGCAGGATTTTGAAAGTTTTTTTGGGGTGTGGTTAGGGAGGGACCCTGAGACTACAGAGAAGGGTCAGAACGTTCAGGGCGTTTGAGTGGATGGACAAATCTGAGATTAATAGCAGGGGATGGCTTCTATTGGGGTAACCCTGTCTCCCCCTAAAAGCGTGGGTGCTTCTGTAGTGCTGATTGGCAAAATTGGCCCACCTCTAAGTTTGACTGTCTGTTGTGATTTTATTTATTTATTTTTTAAGCACGAACTTGGATTTCAGCAAGGGCTGTAAGTATTTGAGCAGTGGGTGAGATAAGGGCTTGTGGGAGGGGCAAAGGGTCCTATCTAGGGTTCCACGGTCTTACCTGGGGTCTGTCTGGGAAATGCACCAGGCCAAGCCTCTGATGGAGGTGGTGGCACTTGTCGTCAAAGTGCTGTGGGAAGGGGTCCTGTCACTCCTCACAATGTTGCCACGGGTTCAAGTCATACACAGAAGGCTATCGCCAGATTCGCTAGTGGCATTAACAAACGACAGCATCCCCCGAAGTCACAGCGGAGAGCCTGGCTTTGCTGTGCCCCCTGCACAGTGGGAGGAGAGGGGACTAAACTAGGACAGACTCCTAATCCCACGGCTCTGAGGATGGCCTGTGTGCCCCACGGAGGGTGGCTAGCATGGCCCAATAGCAGCCAAAGCCCAGGTTATTTAAGGAGCCTGGGCTGACTCTGGCACCAGCTCCCCAGCCCAGCTTGTCCTTCCGCTTGCGGGCTCTGGCAGCCATGGCCCTGGGCAGTGCCTGGAGTTCTGGGATTTTCAGGAACTGGTGACGGGGATGAGCACAGTGAACTGCTGCCACTGTGGCTCTAAGGGCCACGGAGTGGGAGGCCTTGGCGAGCCCATGGAATAGGAGCTGGCACCCCGGCCTCCCCCGGCTCAGGTCACACTGTGGGTTCCCAGAGCAGGTCCGGACCCGCGGCAAGCTTTCGTGCACTCACCTGAGAGGTGTGCGGGAAGGGTGCTCTTTTTTTGTTTTGTTTCTAGATTTATTTTTATTGGAAAGGCAGATTTAGAAAGAAGGGGATACCGAGAGAGAGAGATCTTCCCTCCACTGGTTCACTCCCCGATGGCCGTAACAGCTGGAGCTGAGCGGATCTGAAGCTAGGAGCTTCTTCTGGGTCTCCCAGAGCTGCAGGGTCCCAAGGCTTTGGGCTGTCCTCAACTACTTTCCCTGGCCACAAGCAAGAAGCTGGATGGGAAGTGGAGCAGCCAGGACACGAATTAGCACCCATATGGGATGCCAAAGCTTATTAGGGGAGGATTAGCTAATTGAGTCATTGTGCCGGGCCCGGAAGAATGCTCTGGATGGTCTCATCTGGGGTGTCCTTACCCGCTGCCCCCTCAGGGCTGGAGCTGGTGGTCCTGGGAGGAAAGGCCAACTCTGCCACACCCCTTCTCTCCTGTCCCCAGGTGGTACGTGGAGCCCACCACCAAGGTCTCGCAATACAGTGAAGCCTCCATCGTTCTATCGTCCCCCGAGAATGGACCGCGGCAGCCTCCTGCCCTTCCAGCTGTGGTGCCCCCGGCCCTTCGGCACCTACTCCCAGAACCAGCCACGCCCACCTGCTGCGGCCCTCAAGCCATCAGCCTGCACAGAGCCCAGCAGCGGGTCTGAGCCTGACCATTGCCCGGCCCTCTCAGAGAACACACCGCCTGCCTTGGCCGCCGAGACCCCAGCCTCCCAGGCCGCCCCCCTGCTCTCAGGAGCAGCTTCCGGAGACGAGGGCCGCGTCCTATTAGACACATGGTATGTCATCAAGCCTGGGAACACCAAGGAGAAAGTGGCCTTCTTTGTGGCCCACCAATGTGGAGGAGGGAGCCGGGCCAGCTCCATGAAGGTCAAGGGCCACTGGGGCAGTGACAGCTCCAAGGCCAAGCGGAGGAGGCGCTGTCTGGAGCTGACCAAAGCTCCCCCAGACCCGGGGGGCCATGATGGACCCTCCACTGTGGAGGGTGGTCCCACCTCAGCCAGCGAGGATGTGGACCTGCTGTCGGTGGCTGAGATGGTGGCCCTGGTGGAACAGCGGGCTGCCCTGGCCCTGCAGACCTACCCACGCCCTGCCACCCCATCACCCGTGGTCTTCGTGTCTGCCGAGCAGGGTGGACCAGCCAAAGGTCTGGGAGCTGAACGGCGGGCCGCTGGTAGCAGTGGCGACTGCAGCCGTGTAGCCGAGGCTGTGGCCCACTTTGAGGCCCAACGGGACAGCCCTCCAACCAAGGGCCTCCGTAAGGAGGAGCGGCCCGGCCCGGGTCCCGGTGAGGTACGTATTGCCTTCCGCATCTCTAACGGCCGGGAGCCCCGGGGGCAGGATGGCGGCTTGTCCAGCGGGAGTGGGGGCCGGCCTGGCTGTGCCTACCCCGGCAGCCCAGGCCCTGGAGCCCGAGCCAAGGACAAGATCACCTGTGACTTGTACCAGCTCATCAGTCCCTCCAGGGACGCCCTTCCCAGCAACGTGGAGTTCCTGCTGGCTCGGGCTGATGAGGCCAGCGAGGGTGACTCCCCAGCCATGGCTAGACCCGAGGACACCCCCCCAGCCCCACCTCCGCCCCCTGCCCGGGACTGCGGCGGCGCGTCCGGCTTCCACGTGGATGTGGTGGTGACAGGCGTGGTGGACGAATGCATCTTCTTTGGCAAGGACGGTACCAAGAATGTAAAGGAGGAGACCGTTTGCCTGACGGTCAGCCCTGAGGAACCACCCCCGCCGGGCCAACTCTTCTTCCTCCAGTCCCGGGGGACAGGCGACGGGCCCCCTGAGCCTCCCCCAGCCGACGCCCCACCGGCCACGGCGCCCGCCCCGGACGACACTCCCGAAGGCCCTGCGGACACCTCGCTGTGCCGCCTGTACCGGCACGTGTCACACGACTTCCTGGAGATCCGGTTCAAGATCCAGCGGCTGCTTGAGCCGCGGCAGTACATGCTGCTGCTGCCCGAGCACGTGCTGGTCAAGATCTTCAGCCTCCTGCCCACGCGTGCCCTGGCGGCCCTCAAGTGCACCTGCCACCACTTCAAGGGAGTCATCGAGGCGTTTGGTGTGCGGGCCACCGACTCACGCTGGAGCCGCGACCCACTCTACCGGGACGACCCTTGCAAGCAGTGCCGCAAGAGATATGAGAAGGGCGACGTGTCACTCTGCCGCTGGCACCCCAAGCCCTACCACCACGACCTGCCTTATGGACGCTCCTACTGGATGTGCTGCCGCCGGGCGGACCGCGAGACGCCCGGCTGCCGCCTGGGCCTGCACGACAACAACTGGGTGCTGCCCTGCAACGGGCCGGGTGGGGGACCCCGGGCTGGCCGGGAAGAGGGGAGGTGAAGCTTGGGGGGAGGAGGGAGGGAGGGAGCCCATCGTGCCCGGCCCCCACCTGGCACCCCCCTCCCCGTCCCTGTCAGCACTGACTTTCTAGCCGAACTGAGACAGGGCCCAGAGGGTGATGTGCGACTGGACCCCTGGCTGCCCCATTGATTTTCTGTTCCACAGACCCCCAGGGCTGAAGGCCCTCCTGCAAGGGTGGGTGTGTAAGTTTGCTTTTTTTTTTTTTTTTTTTTTAAGTCAACATCTCAGTTTCTCCTCCAGCCCGCCCCAACTCCCTCCCTGCCACCTTCAACCCCAGGGACCCACCTGCAGGGAGCTGACGGCAGCTAATTTTGGTACCACTTAAGGGTTCCCCCATCTGACCCCGTTCCCCCAGTTCTGTCTTGTGGAGCTGTTTCTTCCTAAGAGCCAGCAGGGCCTGCCCCTACCCCGGGCCTGAGGGCCCTGGATCACGGGCTGCTGCGAGACTTTTTTCCCACTAAGGAAGTAGAAGTCATGTTTCCCCTAAACCAGTCTCCTCCCTCTTCCCTATAGGGGAAAAGAAATCTGAAGCCTAAAACTCCCCCGACCCCTGTTATTTAAGCTATCGCCACTCCCTGCCCCACCCCCACCGCCCATGAAAGCTGTGAAGCCCTCTGCCCAGCTCTCAGCAGTGGAGCAGCAGAGGGCTGGGGCTGGGGACGGGCGTCCCATGTCTGTCCTTCTGCTCCGGATATGGGGGTTTGCAGCCCCGGTCCCATGTGCTGCTGTAGAATCCTTTGGTCAACCAGGACCTTGATTTTCAGGCAGTTTGTTTCTGGGGGCATCTTTGTTCTGGATTTTTCTTTCCCCATCATTGTGGTTCTGGAAGCTTCTAGCGTGTGGCATCTTGGCCAGTTTTTAATTGGTCCTTTCTATAAAATCAATATTTATAAGGCTGGGCCCCAACTGGTTTGTGTGTGTTGGTAAGAGCCAGGACGTGGGAATGGGGGTCACGGAAACGGGCACCTGAGGTTACTCCGGACTTTGGTTGCCTTTGTCAGATTGGGTGTGAATATCTCAGAAGAGTGGCAGAAGCAAGATTTTTTTTTTTTTTTTTTTTTTTTTTGAGAATTTCACAGCCCCCATCACCTGGAACCCAGGAGCCTGTAGCATACTTGCCCATCATTCTTTGGCTGTGGCCCTTGTCCTGGTTGTCCACAGTTACTTCTGGAATGTCTGCTGTTGCCATGTTGCAGGATGGGAGGTCCCCTTCTTCTCCACAGGTGTCAAGTCCAGCCGTACAGAAGGATGAGGTGATGAAAGGGAGGCTGGTCTAATGAAAGTTACTCAGCAAGAAGGGGAATTTTTAAAAATAATTTATTTACTTCAGGGGTAACATCATCAAAGATCTTCTATGTGCTGTTTCATTCCCCAGATGGCTGCAGTGGCCCATGCTGGGCCAGGTCAAAACCAGGGAGCCAGGAGCTTCCCCAGCCCCCAGGTCTCCCACGTGAGTGACAAAACCCCAACCTCTTGTGCTGCTTTCCCAGGCACCTTAGTGGGGAGCTGGATGGCAAGTGGAACGGCTAGGACATGAATTCCTTCCCGTCTGGGATGCCAGCAGCATGACAGGCGACCACCTAACGAGCTGTACCACAGCACAAAGCCCTGATGTCTTTTCAGTTTAAATAGAATAAAAGAGAACATGGCCATGGAGAGACCACTGCTAGTCAGTGGCATTCTTACATTGTCACAGACAGGTGACTATGCCAGGAGTCGCTCAGTGCTGAACACGCGTAAATCTGAGACCCGAGTGCAAGTCTTGGCTGGCAGCCACGGGGCTGTGTAGGTTACATCATTCAGATCCTCCTGCTGAAAACAAGTAAAATAATAATGTCCTAAAGTGCTTCAGATTGCCAGTAAAATACAGGCAGGAGCAGCAAGCCAATGGCAGGGGAGGCACGTGGGCCCAGCAGCCATTTTTGCAGTGGAAGACAGTTTCCGTTTTGGCAGCCTTCCCGGGTGGGCCAAGCAGACAGCAAGCCAAAGGCCACCCCATTAGGGGTCACAGGTTCAGGTTGAGAAGGCTGAGAGGGACCCTGGGCAGCAGTAGGCTGTGAGGAGCCCTAGCAGCAGGTATCTTGCTGAGGGGCATGGCTGGAGGAATGGTCCTCCCCCTCAGGCTGTTCTGTAGGCCATGCCCACAAAGATGGCAGTGGCCACCAAGAGCAGGCATACTCCCAGACAGGTCCTCCTTCACCCACCACGATGCCCTGTGTATTTTAAGCTGCATTTCAAATTTTGTCAAGAGTTTGGACACCACAGCAGGGAACCTAGAACGAAGACATAGCCTAGGAGATGGGGAATAACAGACACCACCTTCTGGAAGCGACAGATACAGTAAACAGGTGTCAGACTCAGTGTGGCTGGGTTACACCAGCAGGGCAGACGTGGCTGGAGAAAGATTTACTTAATTGGAAGCTGAGGGAGAAAAATGTTGCACAAAGACAGGGAAGGTTTCAGAGGATTTAGTTGGCGTTCCAGAATCAAGGAACCCCAAACTCATCACGTGTGCCCCAATGAGTCAGAACGGCAAAGAGAAATGGCTGCCCAGACTCTGCCATGGGGTCTCGGGCACCCAAGTCTTCAGGAGCCTCAGGTTCTGTCTCTGAAAAACAGGAATACACGTTGATGTTGAGTCACTCTCAAGAGTGCTTGGGGGCCTGAAGAGTTCCAGATTGGGGGGGTTGCTCCATAGTCCGGGAGGGATGGGACTCCAGTATCAACCCCAAGTTGTCCTGGATGTCACCTGCAGTACTTCAAGCACACAGCCTGCAGGTCATTTATGTATGCCACGTGTCTGTGTGCCTGCACTGGAGGGGCAGTCCCAACCATCATGTGAAGTCCAGTGGGGGTTTATGGCAGTTAAAGCCCAGAGAGCTTCAGGCTCAGCAGCCTTTATGAGGGCTCCTCCGAAAGTTGACCAGAGGCCCCAGACCTGGGTTCCTGGGATACTTAGCCAGGACAGACACAGAGAGAGCTGAGGGAGGCCTGGCACAGCAGAGGACAGACAGACACACACAGCTGAGGGAAGCCAGGCACCTGCAACTTCACCTCTAATGCGGGGCTAGCAGGCCTGCCTTCAGATTTGTGTGTGGAGCCATGATTAAGTAATTTTGCTGATTTTTATCAACAGGAACCCAGGTGATTTGGGGAGGGAAGGAGGGAGGTGTGCAGGAGGCAGCAGCGGAGCTGAGGGTGACAGTCTCCTTCCCTTGCCAACACGCTCAGCTCAGCTCACGAGTCTTGGTTTCAACCACTGCATCTCAAAAATGAGAACTGAAATTGCACCTGCCTCAGGCAGGGGGTGGGGGGAGGGACTAAACGAGAGGACAGGTGTCAGGTGCTCACCAGGCCCTGCCATGCTTTGATGTCCTGAGGGTCAGCCCTCAGTCTTCCAGGGTCCTGGACTAGAAGCTGATGTCCCCTTAGTTATGGAACCACCCTCCATGTGGGCCTGGCACTGCCACTGGCGGCCAAGGGCTCCGTCAGCAGGGTCCACCAGAGCAGTGGCCATGCAGCCCAGCACTGCCGGACACTGTATCCCTGGCTGCTCCATGGCAGGTGTGCATGCCACGCCATGTCCCTAAAGATGGCACGGCCCAAACAGTAGCTCAGGTGTTCGCTTGAAGAGTCCTGGGCCCTCTCTGAAGGATTGGGACAGGACCAGGAGTTTCCAGTTTGTACACAGCAGCACCAGCTGGCAAAACATTTCATGTCCTCTCGCCCCATCTGTTGGCCCTCGGATCCTTCTTCTCCTGGTGCCCACCTCCTCTGCTCCTGGGCACAGCACATCCCCTATAGACCCCACTTGGGTGCTGGGCTTGGACTGCGGCAGCAACACAGCTGCTGTTTGGGAGGACAGATGGGCAGACGGTACAGGAGATGCAAATCACAGAGTGTCCATTGGCTGGCAAGGTGCCAAGAGCAGCACTGGGTCCCCGCCAACCTTCACAGCCAGTGTTGACCTCTGGGAAGGGCTAGCTTCTTCCTCTTCTTCCTCCACGGTCTCTTCCCTATCCTGGTGGAAGCTGAGGTAGTCAGCGGGGAGGTTGTTTCTGGTCACAGCACCAGCAGGTGTAGAAGAGGCTGAGCCTACACACCTATGCTTCCCGGCTCCATTGCCCTCGGTGGGTCCCCCTTGCTGGTCGCTGCTCCTTTGGGGTTGGGTCTGCCCTCAGGCTGCTGCTGCCTGCCAGGCTAGAGGCCCAGGTATTCAGCCAGGAATACGGCCAGGATGCGACTGAGGTTGTGAATCGTGGGCGGGTGGAGATTGGCCTCCGAGTCGGCAGGGGTGTGCCACACAGAGGGGAAGGGCGTGGCTATGAGATGGAGCACCGGAACCCCTGAGTTGAGGGCAGGGAGAGAAAGAGAGGTCAGCGGCCATCGCCAACCCAGGAGTCCCTACCCACCACACAAACGTCAACTGACACTTCAACTCTGGGCTTTAAGGTGCATGCTCGTTGTTTCTTTTAATTTTTAAATATTTTTTTTTGTAAAAATCAATATATCTTGTTTTCATAACACAAATTCAAGGCACTCGACACTGAACGTTACTGTGGAGAGACCAGAAGAGAAAAATGTTCTTTATCCTCACCACGCAGGTGCACGTCTGGCTCCCTTTCTTTTTAAAGATTTAGTGGCCACAACGGCTGGAACTGAGCCAATCCAAAGCCAGGAGCCAGGAGCTTCTTCCAGGTCTCCCTTGGGCCGTCCTCCACTGCTTTCCCAGGCCACAAGCAAGGAGCTGGATGGGAAGTGGAGCAGCCAGGACATGAACCAGCACCCTTATGAGATACTGGTGCTTGCAGGCACATTAGCCAACTGACCCATCATGCTTGAATCAACTTGTAAAGGTATTGTAAGGAATGTGTGTTTGTCGAATGCAGCCATTGCACAGCGCACTTTTGAAAGCATGTTTTCTTTAGCAGTTATTCTCTGCCCAGCATGGTGTGAGGAGGCACCATACACACCTGCTCTAATTACAACCCTGTACCTACACGTTTGTATGCAAGGCAAGTCTCCAACAAGCTCAAGGAAAATGTGTACTATGAGAAATCTGCGGGCCAGCACCGGGGCGTAGTATAATAAGCCTTCACCTGCAATGCTGCCATCCCATGAGTGCCGGTTTGTGTCCCGGCAGCTCCGCTTCCCATCCAGCTCCCTGCTTGTGGCCTGGGAAAGCAGTGGAAGACTGTCCAAAGCCTTGGGACCCTGCACCCATCCACGAGGAAGATCTGGAAGAGGCTCCTGGTTCCCAGCTGCCAACATGCTATTGGGACCATTTGGGGAGTAAACCAGCAGATCAAAGATCTCTCTCTCTTTCTGACTAAACACTTCTTTAACGACAACACTAGACATCCCCATTTCACAGACAACAAAGTTAAAGCACAAAGAGGTGCCCAGCACTGGCCAGGTCCCAGTTGGGCTCCCTGGACCCCCGGGCCCCACCTCTGTGTCCCTGCGGCACCCACCTCTGCGGAGGAAAGGGATATGGTCGTCCTCCACGGAGCCGGGGGGCTCCCCGGGCTGGAAGTACATCACTTCCTCGGGATGTGACTGCAGCAGGTTCAGCCGGTGTAGACGCTTCTCTGGGAGCAGTTGAGGGGGAAGGAGAGTGAATGCCAGTCCTCTGCAGCCTGGCGCCCACCGCCCACAGCAAGAGGCCACGGTTTCCCAGAGAGGTGCTGACACCTGCCCTAGGTCACCCGGCTGGAAAGAAACGCGGCCAGGACTGAACGGCCGCACAGGCGCTGTCTCACCACCCTCCCCCAGTGTCACAATCTCTGCTCTTGACCTGCAATGGGATTCACTGGCATTTCTGCTCCCAGCCAGGTAGACCCCAGGGAGCTGCACGTGGCGCAAGCTGAACCAGCCTTGCCCTTGGCCTTGGCCCTTACCGATGCTCCTGAGCCGATGGAACCAGCGGATGGTGCGAGGGAAGTGGCTGTAGAAGGTTGGGTTGGAGGCTCCCAGGAGATCCAGAAGTACAAAGAGCTCCTGCAAGACAGGCAGCCCAGGCTGGAGAGGGGGGGCCAGCTGGGCTGGATCCTACCCCCACTTCCCCTCTCCCTCCTGGCCCAAGCCCAGCAGGAACCCTCGCTCTTACGATGGCCTGGATCCTGGTGGGGCCGGGGCTGTGGGGCATGGACTCCATGAGCTTGGCCAGGTGCCGGGAACCATACAGGGAGTCCCTGGGCCCCCACTCCTTCAGTGCCTCCTCGCCATCCAGGAACATAAGTTGCAGGGTCACGGGGGCTGCCTAGGGGAGCGGAAGGCCCCAGGCCGGCTCAGTACCAGCATCTGCCTGAGCCCACCCCCACCTCATGACCTGGCCCCCTCCTCCCTGCCCCGGCCTGGCTGATTAGAAAGCCAGGTAGGTGTCCTCACTCATGGAATGAGAGTGGCCAAGCACCATGTCCTTGATTTTTATGGAGCTTATGTTGTTGAGTGGCAGCAGGCAAACACACCAACAAGAAGCTATGCGACAGTGACAGAAGCTGTCTGAGGGTCACTAGGGAGGCTACTCTAAGCAAACACCGATGGTGTGTGGCAGGAGCCAGGCAGGAAGACAGTGGTGAAAAACTTTCTCTACAGTAGGGCTGACAGCAGGTGCAAAGGCCCCGAGATAGGGCGAACCCTGGGGTTGGAGGGGCCCAGAGCAGGTGGGCATGGCCGGAGCTGAGTGAGCAGCGGTGAAGGTGGGAGGCTGCAGGGGGCTGAGCTTTGCAGAGGTGCTGGGTTGGGGCACAAGGGGTGGAGTGCATTTGCAAAGGTCCGCAGGATGCAATTACATCACAGTATCTTCCACTGAAAGTGTCTGGGGTCAATGCCTCCCTGAAACTCACACGGTGTCACAGGGGTGGGGGGGTGACACCAGGCTAGAGGGGTGGCTGGGCAGGGGTTAAACTGTCCTGGGGTCTTCTGAGGCCAGGGCAAGAGCCCCCCCCCCCCCCGGAGGCTGGGTCTGGCATGCCTCGGGGTCCTATATAGGCTCTGGCCTGTGCTTGGAATGAATGAGGTGCGAGCTAGGCAGGGTGTGGGTAAAAGAGGAAGGCGCAATGATCTCTGTGGTTCTGTGTGTAGGGTGGCTGTGGGGAGACAAAACGAATGACAACCGCCCAGGCAAGGAAGGCTGGTGGCTCAGAGCAGGGTGGGGGTGGCCCAGCACCACCCCTCACTCATCCCCCACTTCTCACCTGTTCCTTGGCCCTGCTCAGCTCTGGGTCAAGGGCCTGGGCCAGCTCCAGGAGCAGGGCACAGGGCACGGCAGAATCCGTGGCGCCCACGAAGGGGGCTGCCTCGGGGGGAAAGAGCTTCGAGTCGTAGTGGCAGGCAAGGGTGAGGTGACGAGCGGCCCCTGGGTCCAGTGTGGCCACGATGTTGCCAAAGTCCAGGGGTCCCAGGGGTGTGGAAGCCGTGAAGGGATCCAACTCCACATGCCAGCCGGCCTCCAGGGTTCGCAGCGTGGCCTCCAGGAACTAGTGAGAGAGAGCAGGGAGGGTGGAGGGGCCTGGGGAGGGGGCAGGGAGAAGGGCAAGTGACCTGAGGGCCACACAACAGTGGGGGTGACTCAAATGTCCCCCTCCTGGGGGGAGGACGTCTGCTGGGTACCTCGTGGGTGCCAGATGTTGGGGTCCACCCCCATCTTTATGCCAACAAGCCTGACCCCAGCTGATTCCTAAATCTCTTTCATCCTGCCATTGTAGGGGCTAGCACGATGGCTCAGCTAGCTAACCCCCCACCTGCAAGTGCTAGTTCATGTCCCAGCTGCTCCACTTGCCATCCATCTCCCTGCTTGCAGCCTGGGAAATCAGTTGAGGATGGCCCAAAGCATCCCACATGGGAGACCTGAAAGAAGCTCCTGGCTCCTGGCTTTCAATTAGCTCTGCTCTCTGGCCATTGAGGCCACCTGGGGAGTGAACCAGCAGATGCAAGATCTTTCTCTCTGTAGCATGGGGAATGCCAACGAACTGCAGACAGAGTCACTGAGGAACTAGGCAGGTTAGGAAACTAGTCGGAGGTCATGCTTCCAGAAGCAGGCAGGCAGCACCCGCTGTGGAGCTCACCTATAGTGCGGGTTCAAGTCCAGGGTCTACCACTCATTGGCTGCAGGGTCTGGGCCAAGTCTACAAGCTCCAGTGTGTGTTTGGTTGGGGGCAGGGGGTCCTCTCCATTTCCTAGGCTGTATAATGAAGCTGATTTCCTATCCTCTGGTGGGCTGGGGCTGGGGCTGGGGGGAAAGCAAGAGGGGGGCTTACCTTCCTGACTTGGAGATTGCCAGGAGTGCCTGGAGGCCTCACAATGAGCAGTGGGCGCAGGTAAGTGCCCCACAGCCGCTGCAGGTCCAGCTGCCCCACCACCCTTCGCAGCTGGGCTTCGGGCAGACTTTCGATCAGCGCGCTCTGGGGAGCCAAGTGAGGTAAGTTAAAGAATGAGCACATTCCCCACGACACACACACCCATTGCAACCCTACCCAGAACACACAGCAACCTTCCCTTCAAACTCTTGCTTCCTCTAACGTGCAGTCATCGGCATCGCAGATTTCCAAGATCAAAGTCTCTCCCAGCCCATAGTGCAGCCTGACCCACCATCGATAGGGAAATCAAAGCCCAGGGAGACATGCTTCCATATGCTTGCCTTTTAGGCTTGGAACCCGGAACTTCCCAGCCTGGCGACCCCAGACCCGTTCTCTCCAGGGGGTTGGGGGAGGAAAGAAGCCACTGTTGCAGACGCAGCGTGCCTGGAAAGGGCACTGCCCTCCAGGGACCCAGCTGGTGGGAACCTGCAGCCAAGGGCCCTAGGTCACGCCACGTCAACCCGAAAGAGGAAGTGGGGCCATGGGGGCCCTCGGGGTGCCCTGGTGCACCCGGCCTTACCCGCAGCTCCTGGCCCCGTGGCAGCGCCTCGGTCCGGCGGTGCCAACCGCTCCAGAGCGTGTAGAAAGCCGAGCCCAAGGCCAGCGCCAACAGCAGCAGCGGCAGCAGCTGGGCCCGCGGAAGCAGCCGGCGCTTGAGAGGGGAACTGGGCGCCATGACGCCGCGATTGCCGAGCCGGGGCCGAGGCCGCCCGCGGCTCCCGGAACGCATGGCAGCTTTCGGTCCTAAAAACCGGCGGCGGGAGGCAGCGGGGTGGGGAATCACGGATCAAGTGGAGGCCCCAGCCAAGGCCCACCCACCATGGAATCTCAAAACCAACCAGCAACCAAACAGGCGGGTCCCGCACGAGGCGGGAAACCAATGGGACGCTGCCCAGACGCGGAGACGCGCCTCCCGGGCTCCCTGGGTTGGCTCCCCAGAAAGGAACGTTAAGGCTTAAGGCAGGAGGAAGGAGAGCCAATGGGCAACGTTTGGTCGCGTGGGTCGGGAGGAGCTCTGGGCGCGCCAGGAGGCCGTCCCTGAAGCGGAAACTGAGGCCGGCGGGCATTTAGAACAAACCCTTGCAACCTACACCGCTCCGACCGCGGGCTGGCTCGAATCAGGCCCTGTTGGTTTGGCTCTCCATGTTCCTGGTCCGGAACGACCCCTCCTCGGGCCTGTGGTTCCTTCGCCTCCATCCTTGTACAGCACTCCCCCCGCAACCCCAACCCGGGGTCGCCATGGCAGCAAACCACGCCCACCACTCTGCGCGGGCGGGGGTGGAATCGCCGTGGTAACTGGCCGCGCCCACCACCATCCGCGGGGCGGGGTCACCATGGTAACAGGCCTCGCCCATCGCCGCGCGTGAGCTGCGCGCAGGCGCCCGCGGAAGTGGGGCGGCTGTGGGAAGCGGAAGTCCCGCCCCTCTCTCTCGATTCCCCGAAGCCGCGGCGAGGTGGAGGAAGGAGCGGGACGGAGCGGCCGGCACCATGTGAGGCCCGAGCGGCCGGGCGGAGGCGCGGGGTGTGGGTCCGGCCGGTTCCCCGGAGCAGGCGGGACCGCGAGGTGGAGGGCGGCCTGGGCGGGAGGTGCGGGGCAGCTCGGTCGGGCTTGCCCGCAGTTTGGGTTGACACGGACGAGGAGAAGCCATTTTTCGAATGCGGAGGGTAGAGGTGTGGGCGCCGACTTGGCACGGGAGGCGGCTGTCCGCCCCGATGGGCGCCTGGGACGGGTCTCCGTCACTGCCTGGACCTGGGGGGGATTGGTTCGCTGCATGTGCGTTGAATGCATGCACACGTGGGCGTACGGCTGAATGAAGCGTCGCCCAGGCCCGCGGAAAGCATTGGATTTGGCGCCTCAAGCGTGAATGGCCGCTTGTCACTATTCCCCATCTTTTTCAGCAAAACAGCTGTTAAAGACTTATTTGTTTTTATTGCAAAGACGTTTGCAGAGGAGAGAGACTTTCCATTCACTGGTTCACTCCTGAAATGGCTCCTACAGTTGGAGCTGAGCCGATCCAAAGCCAGGAGCCTCTTGTGGGTCGCCATGCAGGTGCAGGGTCCCAAGACTTTGTGCCATCCTCGACTGCTTTCCCAGGCCACAAGCAGGGAGCTGGATGGGAAGTGGGACAGCAGGGACACGAACCAGCACCCTTCTAGGATCCTGGCGCTTGCAGATGGAGGGCTAGCCAGTTGAGCCACAGTGCCTGCCGTGTTAGAGCTATTTTATAGAAGAGGTTTTAACAGTTGCAGGGGGATTGCTAGGACCCAACCCCGTCGATGGCGGGGACAAGTGTCCAGATGGTTAGGTGGCATGAGTCAGGTTTCAGGGCATGGGAAAGGTGGAGGGGACGGACAGCATTTCCTGGCAAGGTTGAGGGCGCATCTGAGATAGAGGCTGGGTTGTCATCAGCTTTTGCTCATGGATGATCCCGGGGGGAGGGGGTTAGACTGGAGCCAGGCCTGCAGTGTGCCAAGTCGGACATGATTGGGCAGCTGTGCCAGGGGAGAAGGCTGAGGCCATGGCCCCTCTGACCGCCACCGGGTCTCCACGCCCCCATCCAGGAGTCTCCTCAACAAGCCCAAGAGTGAGATGACGCCCGAGGAGCTGCAGAAACGGGAGGAGGAGGAGTTCAACACGGGGCCTCTCTCGGTGCTCACGCAGTCGGTCAAGAACAACACGCAGGTGCTCATCAACTGCCGCAACAACAAGAAGCTGCTGGGCCGCGTGAAGGCCTTCGACAGGTGGGCTCCTGGCCGGGCTGCCAGGCTGCCGGCTCCCTCAACGAGTGGGCTCCTGGCCGGGGCTGCCAGGCTGCCGGGCTCCCTCCATGGGTGGGCTCCTGGCCGGGCTGCCAGGCTGCCGAGCTCCCTCCACGAGTGGGCTCCTGCCCGGGGCTGCCAGACTGCTGGGCTCCCTCCACGGGTGGTCTCCTGGCCGGGCTGCCAGGCTGCCGGGCTCCCTCCACGGGTGGGCTCCTGGCTGGGGCTGCCAGGGCTGCCAGGCTGCCGGGCTCCCTCCACGGGTGGGCTCCTGGCCGGGGCTGCCAGGCTGCCGGGCTCCCTCCACGGGTGGGCTCCTGGCCGGGCTGCCAGGCTGCCGGGCTCCCTCCACGGGTGGGCTCCTGGCCGGGGCTGCCAGGCTGCCGGGCTCCCTCCACGGGTGGGCTCCTGGCCGGGGATCCTGAGCTCCTTCCATGGGTGGGCTCCTGCCTGAGGCTGACAGGCGTCTTAGCGCTGCCACTGCTGTGGGCACAGGCTGGGGGCCTATCCTGGGCTGGGGTCCCTCTCCATGGCCGGTGCACCTGGGGCAGGTGACCTCACACAGGCTAAGAGCTCCGCACAGCATCTGTCACATGGGACAGATTGAATCGCTGAAAGAAGCTGGAAGGCTCTTGTGTGCCCTTCCTGTGCCCCGCGTGCCCTCCGTGCATCCAGAGCCAGGCACCCAGTGCACGCATGCATGCTGGTGGAGGAAGCAGGCACCTCCTAGGCCACATGCCACACCTGTGTTTGTGATGCAGAAGGGTCTGCCACCTGTAGGTTCATTCTTCACATGGTCACAACAGCTGGAGCTTCTTCTGGGTTTCCCATGTGGGTGCAGGGTCCCAAGGACTTGGGCCATTCTCTGCTTTCCCAGGTGCCTTAACAGGGAGCTGGCTGGAAAGTGGAGCAGCCAGGACTTGAACCAGTGCCCAGTAGGGCATCTGTGCTGTTGCTGCCCTCCCAGTGGAACCGCCCACCTGCTCCGTTACAGCCTGATTTCCTGCTCCTCCTCTGTAAATCTGTCTTTCTAATCAAAAATCTTGAGGCTGGAATTGTAGTGCAGTGGGTTAAACTGCTCCCTGTCATGCAAGCATCCCACATGGGCACCGGTTCAAGTTCAACTGTTCCTTCCAATCCAGCTCCCTGCTGACGCACCTGGGAAGGCACTGGGACAGAGGGCCCCGGTATAATGGGTCTTTGTAAATTTTTTTTTTTTTTTTCTGAATTGGAAACACAGTCCCATGCTTTGCTGAGGGGCCCATGCCCCTATCTGCACAGGAGAAGGTGTTCCGAGGGCCTTGTGCCCTGGCTTGGCCTGGCTGCTCACCTGAGTCGGACTCTGGGCCTTTCCTGCCCTGCGCCCTCACCGTGTCCCTTTGCGGGACTGCGGCAGAAAGCTTCCGCACTCCTGGGTTTTTCTCTTTCTTTGTTCTTCATACCATTTGGTACTGTTCCCATGAGGTGCAAAGCCCATGAGAAATGCATGTTATTAAAATAAAAAACACATGGATTTTTTTTTTTTTAAGATTTATTTATTGGATGGGCCCCGCGGCGTGGCCTAGCAGCTAAAGTCCTCGTCTTGAACGTCCCGGGATCCCATATGGGCGCCGGTTCTAATCCCGGCAGCTCCACTTCCCATCCAGCTCCCTGCTTGTGGCCTGGGAAAGCAGTCGAGGACGGCCCAGAGCACTGGGACCCTGCACCCGTGTGGGAGACCTGGAAGAGGTTCCAGGTTCCCGGCTTCGGATCAGCACAGCACCAGCTGTTGTGGCTCATTGGGGAGTGAATCATCAGACGGAAGATCTTCCTCTCTGTCTCTCCTCCTCTCTGTATATCTGACTTTGTAATAAAAGTAAATAAATCTTTAAAAAAAAAAAAGATTTCTTTATTGCAAAGGCAGATCTTACATTCACTGGTTCATTCCCCAAGTGGCCACAATGGCCGGAGCTGAGCCAAGCCAAAGCCAAGAGCCAGGAGCTTCTTCCGATCTCCCACGTGGGTGCAGAGTCCCAAGGCTTTGGGCAGTCTTCAGTTGCTTTCCCAGGCCATAGACAGGGTCTCCTCGCACTTCTGTGCTTTTGCTCACTTGTGCCCTGTGAGGTGGCAGGTGGCAGCTCCAGTGCTTTGGTCCCTGCCACCCCTGGCATTCCTGGTGCCTCGTGTTGGCCTCTGCCACCCCTGGCTCTTTGCCAGCATGCAGGGTGCTAACCAGTAGGTGGAAGACCCCACGCCCCCTTTCTCTGCACTTGAGAGGCAAGCCCGCCCTTTGCTGCTGCCTCCTCATCCTGTGGCTCAAGTGGAAGCGTTCTGCGGCTGAGTCGCTTTCTAGTTCTTTGACAGAAGTGCTTCCCTCTTCTGTGTTTCAAAGAGCAGGAGGAAGGACGGGTCTTTTGTCACAGCCCAGGCACGGTGGGCCTTCTGGCCCTGGGGCAGCTGGCAGGGGCCAGCGCCGCCTCCTCACCCTCTGTCCCCCGCTCCGCACCAGGCACTGCAACATGGTGCTGGAGAACGTGAAGGAGATGTGGACCGAGGTCCCGAAGAGCGGCAAGGGCAAGAAGAAGTCTAAGCCAGTCAACAAGGACCGCTACATCTCCAAGATGTTCCTGCGCGGGGACTCAGTCATCGTGGTCCTGCGCAACCCGCTCATCGCCGGCAAGTAGGACCCCTGCCTGCAGAGCACGCATGCACGCCCCCGCCTGCCCCCGCACCGCCAGATGAATAAAGCCCTGTGGTTTTTCTAATGCTTTCTCTTCATTCAAGCACCAGTGAGAGCAGGTTGCCGTCTCAAGAGAGGGAGGTAGCTGGGCTGGGACCTTGGACCGGGCAAGAGACCCCCGCCATGGCTGTCAACGTCTGGCTTCCTTGTGGGTAAAAGTGAGTGGGGTTGGCAGAAGTTTCTGTTCCCTTTGCTGTTTTTAGCTCTTCTGGGTTCCATTGCTGCCTCTCTCCCTTCCTTCTTCCTGCCTCTCAGCAGTGGGTTTTGTGTGAACATTCACAAGTGCCCAGCCCTGTGTGGCAGATACCCTGGGGAGCCCAGGGTCCAGGACCTAGTGCTGACAGTGGCTGCTAGGGTGACCTGGGGGCAGGTCCCACGCACTGGCTGTCAGCTGCATCTATGAATGCTTGCCACCAGGGGGAGACAGTGAGGGTCTGCCAGGGGCCCCAGGGCAGGAGGTGGTGGTGTACCCCAAGATCTGAATGGGGCTCATGAAAATCCACCTTACTCTGACCCACACAGCACGCACCGCATCACCCTGCCCAACAGCTCTCATATCTGTCCGAACGCCAGGCAGCCGTGGGGGTTCTGCCGAGGACCCCTGAGCTGTGACAGGCGACACCCGCTTGGCCTCTGAGCCCATCAGTGCCAGAGAAGGCATGACGCGTGGTGGCAGTGACAGCCGCATAGCACTGCAGCTGTGCATCCGTGGGGTGGTCTGCGTCTGGAACAGCTGCCCGCTAGACTGGAAACCTTTCAGCCCAGGTCCGAGTGGGTCTTTATCCCACCATCTGTCGGCCCTGCAGAGTCACCAGCTTCCCTGTTAGCCTGCTGCGGATTTAGGGAATCTGGTGTCCCACCCCTGTTCTGAGGTCGCCCAGTGTCCTGATGGGACAGCTGAGGGCAGCTTATTTGCCCAGGGACACCCTGTCAGGAGGCAGGTGCATCCACACATGGGGAGCCAGGCCCTCAGGATTGCTGACCCTCAGGGAGCAGGTGTGTAGGGGGGCCTTAGGAGGGCGCAGACCCCACTGACTCAGAAGGACCACCCAGGAGAGATGGTTCCCCAAAGCGGGCAACTGGTGTGACAGTCGGACGCCTGGATTGTACGCCGCGGCCCAGGTTGGCATGGCTGGCTCCAGGGCCTGGCTCTGCCACTGATCTGACCTCGGCCGAGACAGGCCAGGAGGTGCTGTCACGGGCTTGTCTTTTCCTCTCAGTCGGCTCCAAAGTTTAATTTTTTGGGGAGATTAATGTTAAGATTTATTTATTTGCTTCAAAGGCAGAGTTACAGAGAGGAAGGGAGGAAGGGAGAAAAGATCTTCCGCCTACTAGTTGACTCCCCACGTGGCTGCAGTGGCCAGGGCCGGGCCAGACGGAAGCCAGGAGTCTGGCACTCCAGCTGGGTCTCCCACGTGGGTGGCAGGAGTCCAGGCACTTGTGCCATTTTCCATCACGCCAACGCGTGTTGGCTCAGAGCTGGATTGGAAACGGGGCAGCTGGGACTCCAGGCAGCGCCCGTATCCTTCAGGCACAGCAGCCTTCACCACTTGGTCACAGCTGCAGCCCTTGGTTTTTAAAAAGAAAGTACTTTGCCCTGTAAGCTGGCATCAGATCTCCGTTCCTAGGCATTCTGCTTGATGTTAGTGCATTCCCTTCCCCTCACCTACCACAGTGTTCGCATTGCAAAACCAGATTTAGAGAAAGACAAAGATCTTGCTCTGCTAGTTCACTCCCCAGATGGCCTCAATAGGCAGAGTTGAGCCAATCCAAAGCTCCCATGTGGGTGCAGGGTCCCAAGACTTCAGGCCGTCCCCCACTGCTAGCCAGGCCACAGGCAGGAAACTGGGTGGGAAGTGGAACAGCCAGGACACCAGCGAGCGCTCAAATGGGATGCTGGCGTTTGCAGGTGGAGGGTTAGCCCGTTGAGCCATCTTGAAGCGCCATCTTTTCGGAGGGTGTTTATTTGAAAGGGAGAGCGTGAGATCTTCTGTGCACTCCCTTCAATCCAAATGGCTGCATGAGACCAGCCCCAGGAGCCCAGAACTCCAGGTCCCCGGGCCACTCGCTGCCTCCCCTGGCGCGTAGGCAGGGAGCCGAGTTAGACGCTACACTAATCAGGGATGCTGGTGGCACAAGCAGTCCTGCCACCAAGCCAGCCCCTGCCCCCCATCCACAAGGACTTCCAAAGCAGACCTTGTGGGAATAGTGCAAGGCCAGCAGGTGGCGCGTCTACCTCACACCCTGTATGCAGCAGGCAGCATCCCAGGGGCAATTCTTTGCTGTCTGGCACCCCATTGTGCGGGTTCCATCATTCATTAGAAAGGCCAATTTACAGAAAGACTTTCCGTCAACTGCTTCACTCCACAAGTGGGCACAATGGCCAGAGCTGAGCTATTCCAAAACCAGGAGCCAGGAGCTTCTTCGGGTCTCTCATGTGGGTGCAGGGTCCCAAGGCTTTGGGCCAACCTCTACTCCTGCCCATCCTCGACTGCTTTCCCAGGCCACAGTTGGATGGGTTCCCATCACCCACGCACCCAGCGAATCTGCAGCTGTGCTGGACCTTGCTTCTCTCGCCCTCAACAGCTGGGCTGTGTGGACACCACCCTCGGGTGCATGCCCACCCTCGTCTGTGTGTCATGGTGAGCAGAGGGTCTGGGCTGCCGCATGGTAGCTGTAGCTGGGCCTCCTGGCTGGGGTCCAGTCACAGCTGCATGGTGTCGGGGCTTCCAGTCCAGCCACAACCTGCACCCCTACAGCCATGTGGCTCCCCCACTCCCAGCCATGTCTTTGACAACCTGGCCAACAGGATTCTCTGACTGACCCAAGAAGCAGGGACCCCAGTGTTTCTCATGTTTTATTTCCAGGAGTTCCTACCCAGACCCACAGGCTTACAGCTGAGCAGCCGCAGAGAGGGGTTAGCCCCCCTGCCCCTCAGTGCTCTCAGGATGAGATGGGGCAACCAGTCTCATTCTGCAGCTGGCAATGGCTGGTCACTTTTTTTCAACCATGATAACTGCCCGAAGTGTCCCTGCGTACATCTGGACACGGGCAGTGTGGCACCCGCAGGACACTCAGCGCTCACCCTGAGTCCTGGGCTCACTCAGCATGTCCCCTCCACTCTGCCTTCCAGGTAGCCCCCACCGAGCTTGGGGAGCCCCACCACCCCCATCTGCAGGAGGGGCAGCTCACCAAGCCCCAGCTTCCTCCCCTGGCCCTGATCATCGAATCCTCTGCAGGCCGACAGTGGCATCGCCTCAGAGAGCCTGTGAGGCTCTCATGCCAGTAGTCCCGAGTGTCCCTTCCCGCCCTGTGTGGGCTCTGGCTTGGTCCTCTCCAGGCCTCTGTGTCTCATTGCAGACCAGCCCAGCTCCTCCCTGCCCCAGGGCCTTTGTGTGTGCTGTTCCTTCCAGAGCCTTGATTTCCAGTTGTTCCCCTTGTTAAATGTCACCCTAAACTCCTGTCCAGGATCCCTGCACCAGCCATTGCCATAGCTCTCGATTTGTGTTCAGGGTCTCCCTCCTTCAGGAAGCTGGCCACCTTGTCTCCTCCCATGCTTCCCGGGCGTCCCCTACACCGGGCCTGGCACCCAGGAGGCACAGGGCAATCCTGCCACCTAGCAGTAACTCTCCAGTACCCGGCTGCCATCATCCCCAGCTCCCGGCAAGGTCCCGCAGGTCATGGCGCGGCTGGTACGGACCTCGCCGAGGCCAGAGCCCAGGGGCAGGGCTCGGGTGGTGCGGCAGTCCGGGAGCTGGCGCTGCTCGTCGCCCAGGCTGCGATGCAGGCGGCGGTGGCGCCAGCTCCGGCGGATCTCCGATTGCACCTGCAACAGGGATGCTCAGAGGCGGCGCCGTTTCCCAGCGCGGCCGCCAGGGGGAGCGCGGGCGGCGGGCAGGGCCTCGACCTACCTCCTTGTTGATGAAGCAATAGAGGATGCTCACCAGGAAGCCCTGGAGGAGGAGGAGGAGGAGGAGGAGGAGGGTCAGGTGGGGCTGGAGGCAAGAGCTTGAATCCTTCCCTGAACCCCACATCGCCTCGCCAGCGGCCCTGGTTCAGTGCTGCTCCTTGGCTCAGTACCCCCCTAAACTGAGCGGGCCACAGTGTTTCCTAATTAATGGCTGAAGCTCCGTGTGCTGTCGGGAGCATGCTCCCTTCTGGAAGCCTCTGAAATTACCTCAGTTCCTCCCCTGCAGTCAGAGGCAGAGGGCACACAGCCGGAGTGAGGCCGCTGCCCTTCCGTCAGCCCCCTCATTCCTGGCGCCTGGCGTTTCACTTGCTAGAACATTCTCCTGCCTATCTTCCTGGCTTCCTCCCTCACCTGCTCCAGTCACCCACCTCCCGTGAGGGGGAAGAGGGCAGGCCTTAGGACGGGGCAAGCCAGTTCAGGGTCGGCCATAAAGTTTGCAGTGAGAGGATGGGTGCCTGACCTATCAGCGAAGATGCTGGTTACAATTCCAGATTCTGCAGAAAAGTGTGGTCTCCCTACCCAGCATACGCCGCTGACCCCAGCTTCCAGCTGGTCCCCAGGGAACTGGCTTTCCACCAACTGCGTGGAAGACCTGGACTGAGTGACCCTCAGCTGCAGCCCAGCTGGGTGCTGGCTGTTGCAGGTGTTGGGGGAGGGGAGTGCTCAGACCTAGTCCAGGACAGCCCCAGTCCCCTGGCTCCCCAGCATTCATCAGGGAGTGATCATAACACTGGCTCCACACCCCCCTGGTTCCCGGACCTACCTGGAAGGAGCTGAGGAAGATCTCAAAACCCAGCTTGGCCAAGCGCAGGGCGCCCCGGGCCTGTTCCTCCATCACAGGGGCAAACACCACCTCGTGGATGCCCAGCAGCGGCACCAGCGTTAGTGTGGAGCGAGCCAGCCTAGGGATAAATAGGGCAGTGGTGGCAAGGCCTGCTCCCCTCGGCTCACACCCCCACCCCAGCCCAGCCCTCACCTCAGGCGGTAGTCTGGACAGCGCATCTGCCGTGTCCTCAGCTTGGACACAAGGATGGCAAGAATGCGGATGAAGATGAGGAAATTAATCTGCAGGGAGAGTGAGGGGGACATTTGGGGACGAGAGGAGGTGGTGTCCACACACACACACACACACACACACGCGCGCGCGCACGCATCCCTGAATGGGAAATCCCTGAGGGCTGCCTAGAGGAGGTAGGGGCAACGGTACCAAGATGGTTATGAGGATGGGGGTGCGGATGATCCACCAGATGGCCTTGACGTCGTTCCGCTCCCAGCACCTGGGGGAGGGAGCCACAGCGGCAACAGGGGCCCTCAGCAGGCACCGCCCACTGTCCTGTAAGCCCCGCCCTCCCGGCTCAGGCCCCGCCCACACCCGGGCCCCGCCCCACAGACCCTGCCACTCACTGCGTGTCTTCGTACAGGTACCTGACGACCACCCAGGGAATGACGAACAGCGCGGGGGCCCCTGTGCAGACCCCATCCCCGCCCCCCACCCCGCCGCAGCCGTCAGCGCGCACACGGACCCCTCCAGGCCTCAGACCCGCGCAGGGTGGGGAGGCAGCACTTTAGAGACCCTCGCAACCCCCCAGAGGCGGACAAGCTGGACGGTCCAGGGAGCCGAGCGAGGCGTGCTGGGCTGGGCTGGGCTGGGCTGGGGTCCGGGGTCGAGGCTCACCCCAGCCGAGGATCAGGTACCAGCGGAAGTGGCCCTTCTCCGAGCCGCCCACCAGCACCAGCAGGCTGTGCAGGTACACGCCCTCCACCAGCAGCCACGTGTAGTTGGCGCCCACGCAGTACTGGGTCACGATCTGGGCCGTGCGGCAGGCGGCCAGGGCCTAGGCGGGCAGCGGAACCCCCAGCCTTGCATCCATCCGCGCTCAGCCGTCTGGCGTCCCCAGTAGGTGGTGCTGAGCCCGGAGGCTCTTCGCCTGTCCTCTTGGCCTCCCCAAACTCTCATCCCAGTTACTGCCCCCAAATAAAGCCCCTATCGCCCTTGCCCCTCCTAGGAACAGAATACCTCCTGCCGACGTCACCCTAACAATCCGATGGCACAAGGAGGGTCCAGGTCCTGCCTTCCCCACTCTGCTCCTGGTCTCTGTCACTAAGCATCCGCGGGGTTACCACCCTCCTTCCCTTCCCTCTTAGCTTCTCCCACTCTGTCCTCTGACCCCACCACCCCCAAAGCAGGTGGATTCTCTCATCTTGGTGGAGGGAGAGTAGATGTTGGTGGAAGGGCTCAGGAGTGGGAGGCTGAATGGTGGTGGTGGTGGTGTGTGTGTCTGCAGAAGCCCTGGGTGGCTGGGAGCAGGCAGGAGGTGGGTACTGTGCCACTTTCCCATTGGGAGGGACAGGTGGTGATGCTCACCCACCTGGCTCCCCAGGGCGGGGGCCTGGTTCCCAGAGTGGGGGCTTGGGGGAGGCAGCAGCCGGTCTCGGGTCAGGATGGCCGCAGCCCGTAGCATGAAAGATGTGAAGAGGTTGATATGGATGTAATTCCGGGTGCAGTGCAGCCTCCTGGGGGTTGAGGGAAGTGCAACGATGCATGACCGGGAATCCCAAATCTCTCCCCCAACCACCTGGAGGGTGCAGTTCCCACCTGAAGCTACCGAGGATGAGCAGGGCTAGCAGCAGCGTGGCCAGGGACAGCGAGTAGCCCACGGTGTACATCACCTGCAGCCGCTCCAAGCTGAGCCGCTGGTCCTGGCGGGAGGAAGCAGAGCCAGCTCGCTCCGGGAGGATGTCAGCCAGCATCCCGGGTTTTGGGAGGGACCTGTTTCCTCTTGCCTGAATGGGGGCTGAGGGTCCCAGCTTAGGTGTGTGGCCTAGCAGTGTGGGCGCCCCCTGGTGACCGCTGACCCACAACCTCACCGCTGGCACAGGACACTCTGAAAGGGCATGACTCAAACCAGGACCAAGAGAACCTGGTTATAGGGCAATGACATCGGAGTCCTCTCTTCCTACGGGGCTCTGTGGTTGGAAAGATGAGTAGGCGGTGCTAATGGGGAGCCGAGGCTGCTTCTGTCCCTGGACACACTAACTGGCATCCCTGATCTCCTCACCTGAAAAGCCCCACTCTTTTCTGGGTTCTCACACTGGGTGTGGTCTCTCCAAGGTCCCCATTGGCCATCGCTGCCACACTGCCGAAGGACGAATCCCGCGGCCACTGTAGGAAGCCCAGAGGAGGATCGGAGGTACAGAGAAGGAGGCAGAGACAGAAATACAAACTGTAGGGCTGATGCAAAGGCTCATTGGCTAACCCTCACCTGCAAGAGCTGGCATCCAAATGGGCACTGTCCCGGCTGCCCCACTTCCCATCCAGCTCCTGCCTTGGCCTGGGAAAGCAGTCAAGGATGGGCCAAGGCCTTAGGACCTTGCACCGTATGGGAGACCCAGTAGAAACTTCTGACTCTCAGCTTCGGATCGGCTCAGCTCTGGCTATTGTGGACATTTGGGGAGTGAACCAGTGGATGGAAGATCTTTCTCTCCTCTCTGTAAATCTTTCCAATAAGAATAAAAAATAAATCTAAAAAAAGCTGAAAAAAACTGTAGGACAGAGAGACAGAGATGATAATAATCCTCTGCTAGATAACCTTGTGTAGGTATTAATCAGTTGGATAATATACAAGCCTAGGAAATCAGTACTGTCAGCCCCATTTTACAGATGAGTAAATTGAGGCACAAAGACATGAAACAAAGTGCCCAAAAGCTAGGAAACCCAAGACGCTCAGGGCCAGATAGATTCCGGAAAATGTGAGAAAAGGACTCCCATTGTGCTCAAAGAGGTAAGGTGGAAGGAGCCAGGGACAGAGAGGGTCAGGCAAAGGGGGCATGCATGCGCTGTGGGGCACGGCTGGGAGCTCCAAGCGCCTGGGGAGGGTCTAGGCCTCACCTTGGCGGTGCCACGGCAGGTACCAGGGGCAGGACGCACGGGCGGTGGCGTTGGGGGCCGCGTAGTCCCAGCAGACGTACATATCAAAGGACCCGTTACACGCGAGACCTGGGCATGGGAGCCGGATGCCAAGTGGACGCCCGGCGCCTCCCACACGCCAGCCCGGCCCAGCCGGCCCACCCAGAGGGTCCAGAGTCCCCTTGCTCCACCACAAGCTCCTCCCTCCAGCCTCCAGGCCCCACCCATCCCCCAAGCCCCACCCAGGAAAACTTCAGTCCTTAACTATTCCCATTTAAGTACAGCCCAGGCCCCACCTGAAACGCCATGCCTGGTCTCAAATTTCATCAAGGTCCCGCCCACCAGCCCTGGTCCCGCCCCTTCCCTCTGAACTCGGCAGAGCCCCGCCCTGCAGTCCAGGTCCCGCCCCTTCCCTCCCTGAACTTAGGTTTAGGCCCCTCCCACTAGTGTGGGTCCCGCCCCGTCCCACTGAACTCAGTCCTAAGCCCCTCCCACCAGTCCTGGCCCCGCCCCTTTCGTCCGGCCCTGCCATTAGGCCGAGCCCCGCCCACCGGCCCGAATCCCACCCCTTCAGACCGAGGCCCCGCCCACCGACGCAAGGCTCCACCCAGGCCGCTCAGCCCCTCCTCCCGGGCGCTCTAGGCCACGCCCGCCGCCCGCAGCCTTGGGGGCGCACCTGAGGGCGGCTCGGCGGCCTCCAGGCTCTCCTGGCACTCCCTGCGGTACCGCTCCCAGCGCCGGTACAGCTCCCCCGCCGTTTGCCCCGCAGCGCCGGTCTACAAGAGAAGAGAAGGGAGGCCCCCTCCCGGACAGCCCGCCCCACCGCCCTAGAAACTGGGAGGGGCTCTCCCGTTTGGATCGGGGGTCTTGGGTGGCCTCTATAGAAGCTTCTACCCAGCAGCTGACCGAGAGTTGTTCTGAGGAGAGAGGGTGGCCGGACCTCATGCAGGAGGATTTGTGAAGGAGAAAGGGCCTCGGCTCAGGGGAAAGCGGGGAGGTCTTGAAACACCCCCACCTGTGATGAGGGGGAGACTTGAACCTCCCTCATCCCTCCCCGCCCACCTGGGGTGCTCACCTCAGGCGCCCACAGCGCGAGCAGCAGCAGCAGCCGCCCCCAGGGCGCGGAGCTCTGCATGGTGAGGGGCACAGGCTGCAGGGCCCCGGGCCTCAGGCATTCACGCACGGGGCTCTCGGACCCCGCGCGGGAGGATTTGGGGACGTGGAGGGCGGGACCGGCAGCGGTGCGGGATGCCCAGGTGCCCCCCATGACCGCACCAGCACCAAGCACCACCTGTTGCTGCTGGGGCCGCGGCAGTGGCAGCGGAAGGGGGGCGGGGATTGTTTGCTGAGCGGGCGATTGCCCTAGAGCTGTGCCCAGCAGACGCGGCAGTGTCACCCCAAGTCTAGACGTGGAGACTCCGGGGAGCCTGGTATGGGGGAGGAGGAGAGGAGAATTCATCCAGTAAGCCTGGAAGGGGTCTCACAGACCCAGCCTAGAGAATGTTCCAGTCTTATGCAAACTTTCCCCATGGCTGAGGGGTGAAGTCCAGCGCCAGTGAGACACCCCTCACCCCCTTAGATTCCCAACAACCAGGGAGGGAAATCTGGGCTTAGGTCTGCCAGGACCCACTGTCAGGAATGCTCCCCATCACCCACCTGGAGGAGCAATGCATAGGGAGCACCTCAGAGAGACAGACTGGGAATGGGAGCTACAGGAGCTAGAAAACCCAGGTCAGAGACAGAGCGACACAGGGACAGGGAGAGGCAGATGTGGCAGCCTAGGAGACAGAGAGGAGATGGGGGACTGGGGGATGAGTCCGGGGGAGACAGACAGTGGGGCGTGGGGAAGGGCTGGACATGCAGCAGCAGGCATGAAGCTGGATATGGGCACGGACAGAGACATGGACATGGAGTGAGAAGCAGAGCCAGCGCGAGGGGGAGGTCCCGAGACCTGAGGGGGAGATGGGGACATCTCACCTGTCCCCAGTCGTGCATCCAGTCCCTTGCTGCTGTGGCCACCGCTGCCTTGCCCTGACTGGGGAGGAGGTGACAGGCTCTGGCAGCTGTGGGTGGTGGGAGGGGGCGGGGCCAGGGCCTGTGGGAGCGGAGGAGGGGGAGCCGGCAGGGGGCAGTGGCAGGCGGTCGTCACAGCCACCCGAGGGGACTTGTGGGGAGCAGGCATGGAGATATCTCATGAGGACCCCCAGAAGCCTGCATGCTCCCTCACACTGCGGCACCCCAGCCCCCGCCCCAGAACTCACCTTCCCCCCCAAAGATGCTCACATAACCACAGTGTCTGTGGCGTGGTCAGTCTACAGTGGGCTGAGCCCCAGGCGGGCACCGTCAGAGAACTTTATAGGCTCCCACAGTCATGCCCTGACAGCCAGTGTGTCACCCACCAAGTGACCATTGGCTAGTGACACACAGTGACATGCTGGGGGTTTCAGGCACACACACACACACACACACACATACACACAGTCACACGCAAAGTTACATATAGATTCATACACACAAACACAGCTACAGTTTCCCACAGCCCCATGACACTGTCAGTCACGCACACACACACATTCGCACACCCATTAGGTCACGTTTCAAGCGCTGTCTGCCCCCTCTGCTGGCCTCTGTGTCCCAGGACATCAGCACAGTGTCCTCAGTGTGTCCCAGTGCAGGGTGGGCTGGGGGTGGTTCTTGAGGAGTAATGGACAACAATATCACTACATGCAGTGCACACCACGCCACGCATCACACCATGCACCAGGTGTACCACCCCACCCGCGAGCCCGCCAGGGTCTCACAGCCTCCCAGAAGCCACACGGTGACCTCACGCATTCCCAGCCCTCACTGAGACACAGTCACAAGCTCCTCCAGCACCACAGAGGTCACACCAGTACTCCCGCACTCACGGGCCACCTGCGGCACAAATACACGCCATCCCACTTCCACGGGGACACCTGGGGTCACACACCTAGTCCACAGCCCACACCAGTCCACACCGGCTCCTGGCCAACAAAAACCTCCTCTTCATGTTTTACCATTGCCCTCCCTCTGGGGAACTTCCAGACCTGAGCAGGCGGGGACAGACGGCACCAGATTTGGGTGCCTACAGCCTCCCAGGCATATGTGCTCCCCTGAGGCCTGTCAGACCCAAGGGAACATGGGTGAGTCTGCCCATTTTGCTCTGCAGGCTGAGGTCTCCGGGATCCCAGCAGGGCCAGGGAGGAAGGAGTGTGGGGTCCCTGGCTTCCGGGACCTCTGGCCAGCCTCCCTGCTCTCTGCCCCACATTCCTGCATCCTCTGGGTCCTGGGAAAGACTCAAGTTCCTGGAGTTTGGGAGAGGGATTGATGAGTCTGAGCTCGCCAGGCACCTCTGAGAGAGGTTGGAGCTGGGCCAGAGTCTCCCTGTGGCCCCAAGGGGGTCTGTCTCTACAGAGTAGGGGCAGGAGAGGGAGGGCTGAGCCGGGTGGAGGGACATCGAAGACAGGGAGAAGGAGATGGCACGAATACGCCAAGACACACAGAAAAGGAAAAATGGGGAAAGCACGGATGGGGGAGACACCATGTTGAGTGCATACACACTGAGCTGGTGGATGGAGACATGGGGAAGGGGCAGGAAGTGGAAAGACGGGACCTCGCCCCTGCATGTGAGCCAGAGTTGGGGGGTGGGGATGCAGACTGGGTCCCTACTGACTCCTGCCCAGCCCAGCCCTTCTGGGGGGGGGGTCCTTTGGAGGCCCCCAGGGTCCGAGGAGGAGGGCAACAGGCAGTGGTCTAACAGACCCTCTGCCAGTGCCACACTCAGGGTTTCTCCGAACTTCAGGTAGAGATGCAGCCCCTCCCTGTGGCCAAGGGCCCCTCTGTAACCCTAAGGGACCCTCCTGCTTCCCAGCAGCCCCCCCACCCTGTACCCCATTGTTCTCTAAGTTTAGCAGCACTCCCCCCCCCCCCCCCCGCTAGCTTCTATCTTCTCCCAGTCCCTGTCCGGCTTCTCTCAGCCTCCCTCCCTCTGCCTTCTCTCTCTCTCCCTTCACCCTACCTTCTCACCCAGGGCCTGCTGGGCGGTCTGCTCCTTGCATTCTGGCGCTCTCTCTCCATCCAGGCCATTGCCCTCTGCCTGCCTTTGAACTTCTTCCTTCCCCAGCTTCTCTCTGGGAGCCTGTCTCACTCCACTGCATTTGCTGTGCACAGACTCCTGGCACTTGTTTCTCTGCCTAATCCCTCCACCCCAGCCATGACCAGGCAGTACCCTCGGCCCCTGCCTGCCTCCTCCCTCCCTCCCCGGGTTGGGGGAGGGGGGCAGAGGCAGAGAGGAAGCTGTAAAGCCTGTGTCTGCCCCCCTCGCCTTACCAGGGGCTGTCTGCTCCAGCAGAGCCTTCTGGGAGCAGCCCCGGGGCCTTGGGAGGGGGTGGGGGAGGACAGGAGAAGGTCGGCAGATGGTGCAGGAGAAATGAGGCAGAGAGAGATGGGAACAGGGAGGCACCCCTGGGGACAACGGCCAGAAATGGGAGGCAGAGATGGCCCCCTGAGGCTTAGACCTGCAGAGAGATAAGGCCAGAAGGACAGAGACCCCCATGGGAGACCCGGCCACCAAGACAGTGATCGGGAGAGAGACAGATAGCAACAGAGACACGCAGGCAGCTGGGGAAAGATGCAGATGTGGTGGTCTGAGGTGGGAGGCAGAGACGGAGATGAATGGAGACCCAGGGAGAGGGGACATGGGAACAGAGGGACAGAGCAGGGACAGGAGACACAGATGCAGGCCAGAGGCACACATACAGCTGCTGGACAGACAGGACAGGAGATCAGAGAGGTGCAGGGATAGAAAGATAGAGCCTGGGCCAGACAAATCACCCCCTACCCAGCACATGGGGATAAGAGAGAGAGGCACCAAGAGACAGAAGAGACAGGGAGAGCGGGAGAGAGACCCAGCAGGACAAAAACTAAAATGCCAAGTGAGAGAGAGACCAAAACGGGGATGAAGGGGCCAACGTGTGGCACAGCACACTGAGCTGCCACTTGCCACAGACACCCCGCTTAACAGAGCACCTGTTCGAGCCCTGGCTGCTCCATTTCTGACTCAGCTCCCTGCGGCAGCACCTGGGAAAGCAGCCGAAAGTGACACGAGTTCTGCCACCCATGTGGGAGACCTGGATGGAGTTCCTGGCTCCCAGCTTCAGTCTGGCCCAGCGGATGGCAGACCTTTCTGTCTCCTCTCTGTCAATCTACCTTTCCAATAAAAATAAAGAAAAGAACTGAGCTAGAAGGAGAGCAACCTGGAGTCCGCGGATGAGGGCCAGGTAAACCCTGACAGGGAGAGAACAGGTGGCCGCCTCTGGGCCAGGCTGAGGGTCAGAGGTGAGGGGTGGGAGGAAGGAGGGAGGAAGCTGGGTTGCCATGACAACCTCCCCAGATCGCAAGGGCAAATATTGTCCTGGCCAGAAGCAGCCTGGCCGTGTTGACAGAAATTTGTATTGGGTGGAGTTGGGCCCCAGGAGCCCAGATGCCAGGCTGGGAAAGTGGGGTAGCAGTAGGAGGTGGGGACAGCTCTGGTTCCACCCACCTCCCAGTCCAGCTGTGGCAGGAGAGACTGCCACAGCTGTTGGAAGCTGTTGGAAGCTGTTGGAAGCTTCCCCCTGGTGGTTGTGGAGGAGCCCCAAAGCTTCCTTCCCGCTGGGGAGAGAGCAGGCTGCGTGGACATTTCCTCCCGGCTGCTTTTTATTTGTTTGTTTTTCATCACTTTTTACTTAAATGAAAATGTGGTTGTCGAGAGGAGAGACTGGGAGAGATGCTGCATCGGCCGGTTCACTCCCCAGAGGCCTCAACAGCCCAACAACCAGGACTCTCCCAGGCTAAAGCCAGAAGCCTGGAACTCCACTCTGGTCTTTCACCTGAGTCGAAGAGACCCAAATCCAGCAGGCTCCCAGGGTGTGCATTAGCAGGGGGCTGGATCAGAAGCAGAATGAGACTCCAAACCAGGCACCCCGATTACTGCACATGGGTCTCATGGCACAAGTTAACAAACACCTCAAATCTGTCTCATGCCCGCCTACCCGCCAGACTGGTCCACCAACGTGTAAGTCCGATTGGGTCCCCTCCCCTGCCTAGAACCCGCCGTGGCTCCCCAGGACCCTCAGGAGAAGGCACAGGCTCCTGTGCAATGTTCAGGGCCTTCACTCAGCACCCCAGCCTTGGGACCAGGCTGTCCCAGCTCTTCAAACCCTTCCCAACATCCCCTCTCATCAGCCTTTATTTTCACAGTTCGCCCGACTGTTTTACCAAATTGTGCAAGCCCACCTTGGTGAGTGTATTCAGTCATTTCACAAACCATTCTCTGTTGGACTGAGAGCCACCCCCCATGGGAGGGCCTGCGCCTGGGCTGTCCCTCGGGCTATCTCCATGATGGGTCTGTTACCAGGGCTGCCTAGCACTGCTCACCAGGAAGCGGGGTTCAGCTCATTGTTTAAATTATATATATATATATAATTTGGAAAGTCAGATTTATAGAGAGGAGGAGAGACAAAGAGGAAGATCTTCTGTCCACTGGTTTACTCCCCAAGTGGTCGCAATGGCCAGAGCTGATCTGAACTGAAGACAGGGTCCAGGAGCTTCTTCCAAGTCTCCCAAGCAGTTGCAGGGTCCCAAGGCTTTGGTCCATCCTCTACTGCTTTCCCAGGCCACAAGCAGAGAGCTGGATGGGAAGTGGGGTCACCGGGACATAAACCGGCACCCATATAGGATCCGAGTGCAAGGTGAGAACTTTAGCTACTAGGCTACTGCACCGGGCCCGCGTCAGCTCATTTTTAAGGACCCAAGGCTCTGAGCTTGGCCTCATAGTGCAGTCATTGGAAACCTGCATGAGACCTGCCACAGGGTCCTGGGTTCAAGTCGCAGCCCCATATCTAGTCCCAGCTGTCTACTACTGCATAGTCCACCAGGCGGGCAGCAGGTGCTTGGATTTCCTGCCAGCCGCGTGGGAGACCTGAGTGGCATTCCAGTTTCTGGCTTGCACCTGGTCCAGCTCCAGCTGCTGGGAGGTACTGGCCGCAAAGTTGGGATGGGGGCAGGAGGAGAGGGGGAATGAGCCAGCAGCTGGGAGATCTCTGCCTCCCAATCTGTCTCTGTTATGTGTCCTGGGAATAGCAAAAGTAAAATAAAATCAAAGCCGACTCAACTTCCAGGCAGAGGTATCAAGAGGGATGGAGAGAGAAGGGGGACATGAGAAGGAGACTTCCAGCCCTGCACCCACACCTGTCCCCACTCAGGGCCACCCCCTCCCAGTGCAGTCTTCAAGTTTTTTGACTTCTCCCTGCACAAATCACTCATGATGACATGATCGCCACTTACTGTCCTCAGAAGCCACCGTGCAGGACCCTGAGCATTTTAGCCTGAGCTCCTGGGAACCTGTTCCCCTCTCCCCCGCATCCCTTCCTGCGCTATTCCAGGGAAGCAGGACTGGGAGGATCCCTCCTTTGCACGAGAGGAAAAAGCTAAGCCATCAGGCCCAGGCTTTTATTTTCCACCTGGACCCAGTTCTAGCACAGAGGCTGGGAGGCCCTGGAAATCATGGCCTGGTCTGATTCACATCTGGTGTGATTTCCCTCCCATTGCCACAACCCACCAGCCTGTTAGTCCATCGTCATCATCATTATCCAGGCTCTGGCCTCTGCCCTCCCCCATGGCTCAGAGCTCCCAGTGTTCTGGGTGCCCCGGCCCCCCATCCTATGGATCCACTGTCCTTCTTCTACAGTCTGAGCTCAGGTGGCTTAGTAATGGGGGGGTCCACCATCACTAACTCACACCCATGTCCCATTCCTCTAATTACCTCTGCAACACTTGCCATTGTCTGAAGTCAGCTGACCAGTTCCTTGTCTGTACCATGCTGTCAAAAAGTGGGCTTCAGGGATGGCACTGTGTTGTACAACCTAAGCTTTTGCCTACAGCGCCAGCATCCTATCTGGATGCCGGTTTGAGTCTCGGTTGCTCCACTTCCCATCCAGCTCCCTGCTTGAGGCCGAGAAAGCAGTGGAGGATGGCTCAAGCGCTTGGGTCTTTGTACCCACATGGGAGACTTCAAGGAAGCTCCTGGCTCCTGGCTTCAGATCAGCTCAGCTCCAGCTGTTGCAGACATTTGGGGAGTGGACCAGCATACAGAGGATCTTTCTGTCTCTCCTCTCTGCCTTCCAAATAAAAATAAAACCTTTGTTCTTTTTAAAATATTTATCTATTTTTATAGGAAAAATTTAGAGAGAAGGAGAGACAGAGAAAGAGCCTCTGTCTGCTCATCCACTCTCAAGTGACTGTAACTGCCAATAGCCAAGGCTGGGCTAATTCAAAACTAGGAGCCAGGAGCTTCCTCCAGGTCTCCCATGTGGGTGCAGGGTCCCAAGGCTTAGGGCTGTCCTCCACTGCTTTCCCCGGCCACAAGCAGGGAGCTGGATGGAAAGTGGAGCAACCGGAACATGAACTGGTGCCCATATGGGACTCTGGCATTTGCAAGTGGAGGATCAGCTGACTGAGACATTGCATTGCCCCCCAAGAAATAAAATATTAAAAGAGAGAAAGAAGTGATGATAACAGGGTGATTGGCAGTAACTAGCACTCAATATAATTCAGCTATTTTTATTTTAATCTGAGCGGCAGAGAGACAGAGCGCAGATTCTGAAATGGCCAAGCAGCCTGGGAACCAAGAACTTAAAGCAAGCCCCCTGTGTGAGCGGCAGGGACCCACTTATCTGGGCCATCACCACTGTACCCGCAAGGTCTGTGTTAGCAAGAAGCTGGTGCAAGGGGCTGGAGCCGGCTTTGCACACAGGCACCGTGATGGGGAGGAGGGCATCTTGAAGAGGGAGACCAAATGCCTGCCTCTGATTTGTGATATCACGGCTTACCTTCAGGTAAAGTCCGTGAGAGTGAAACTCCCAGGAGGCCCTGGTCACTCCTGAAGCGCCGTAGCTAAGACAGTTTGGCACCTTGTAAGCTCTCGAGGGACACAGGGACTGGTTCTTCTGTCTGTTGGCTCACACCTCCTATGTCTGCAAGAGCCAGGGCTGGGCCAGGTGGAAAGCAGGAGCCTGGAGCAATGTCTGTGTGTTCCAGGTGCATGGCAGGGGCCCCAAGTCCTCACCTGCTGCCTCCTGGGGGCACATTGTCAGTTGGGAGGCTGTATTGGAAGGGAAGCAGCCAGGACTGGAACCAGGCACTCCAAGGTGGTGGCATATGGGCACCCAGTAAGGTGCCCTGTCAGCATTTTTTAAAAAGATTTATTTCATTTTTATTGGAAAGTCACATATACAGAGAGGAGGAGAGACAAAGAGAAAGATCTTCCGTCTGATGATTCACTCCCAAAGCGGCCGCAACGGCTGGAGCTGAGACGATCCGAAGCCGGGAGCCATGAGCTCCCATGTGTATGCAGGGTCTTCCACGTGTATGCAGGGTCCCAAGTCTTTGGGCTGTCCTTGTATGCTTTCACAGATCACAAGCAGGGAGGTGGATGGGAAGCAGGGAGCTGCTAGGATTAGAACCACCCCCATATGGGATCCCAGCATGTGCAAGGCAAGGACTTGAGCCACTAGGGCACTGTGCCGAGCCCCCAGTCAGCATTTTTGAACACATGAAAGCCACAGCAAGA
Source organism: Ochotona princeps (assembly GCF_030435755.1). Classification (NCBI taxonomy): domain Eukaryota; kingdom Metazoa; phylum Chordata; class Mammalia; order Lagomorpha; family Ochotonidae; genus Ochotona; species Ochotona princeps. The sequence goes on along the minus strand of NC_080847.1, from coordinate 53,037,612 downwards.
TTATGAGTGGTATCAGCACAGTGGCTCAACTGGCTAATGCTCTGCCTGCAAATGCCAGCATCCCATATGGGTGCCGGTTCGTGTCCTGGCTGCTCCACTTCCCATCCAGCTCCCTGCTTATGGCCTGGGAAAGCAGTCGAGGACGAAACCTCGGGATCCTGCACCTGTGTGGGAGATATGGAGGAAGCTCCTGGCTCCTGGCTTTGAATTAGCCCAGCCTTGTCTACTGTGGCCATATGGGCAGTGAAACAGTGGATGGAAGATCTTTCTCTCTGTTTCTCCTCTCTGTAAATTTGCCTTTCCAACAAAAATAAATAAATAAATCACTTTTAAAAACTATGAACATGGAAGGAACAATGGCTCATCCTCTGCCTGCAAGTGTTGGCATTCCGTATGGGTGCTGGTTCACATCCTTGGGACCCTGCACCCATGTGGGAGACCTAGAAGAGGCTCCTGGCTTCTGGCTTTGGATCAGCCTAGCTCCAACTCTTAATACCATTTGGGAAGTGAACCAGCAAATGTAAGATCTGTCTCTCTCCTTCTCTCTGTAAATCTACCTTTCCAATAAAAAATGATAAAGGTGCGTTCTGCAGGTGTGGAAACTGAGGCTAGGGTGGCACACAGTGGAATTTGTCTGGTTCCGGCGCCTCCACCTGTCCACTTATATGTCCAGAAGATGGCCTCTCCTGGCTGGCTCCCGTGCCTATGAAGCAACACGGTCATCTCCAGGTGTCCACCCTCACTGTAGACTGGGGCAGCGGCCCACTGTCCTCCTAAGCCACCCTCGGGTGCCCTACTCTCCCCGTTTCCCCTTAACTTCCGAGCCAGCTCTGGCTGACACTGCCAGCTGGTCCAGGCCTGGCCACTGGGCCTGCGCCAAAAGCTGGACTGGATATTGTGGACAACCAGGGCTGCAGGGGCGGAGCTCACGGCCTGGGGTGGCGGAGGAGCCAGGAGGCAGCAGGGACCGCCAGGGAGAGACTGAACAAGGGCGAGTGTGTGATGGGGCTGGGCTGTCAACCCCGAGGGCAGAGCTAACCCTAGTAGCAGGTCCTGTCCAGGGCACCAGGGGCCAAGAACTTTGTAGGGGGCGGGGCTAAGGGTCCAGGGGGCGGAGCCAGGACACTTGGGGTGGGGTCTACAGCTAGTAAACAAGGGCTCGGAGGACCAGGCTTGGGGAGGGGGTGGGGATTAGTTCCATGGCAGGGCTAGTGGATACCTGGGCGGATTTGAGGCTTTCCTGCTTGGCTCTGGTATTGCGAATGGGGCTTTTAGGAAATCTACCCAAAAAAATGAAGGAGAAGCTTTTGGTGATAGGGTGTGCCTTTTCTTCACTCCATCCTCCTCCCGGAGCTGGGGGAGCTGGTGGGGGGGGGCTATGTTTCAGGTTGAAAAACCTGCCCCTTCCCATTCCTCTGCATCCCTATTGGCGGAGGTGCCTGCCGACAGGTTTTGATTGGCTCCGAGCAGGAGAGAAGGGGGCGGCTGGAGAAAAAAAATCCACTCCGGTTGTGGGCGGAGCCAGACGGTCCTAGGGGCATCGGGACGCAGCCAATCCTGGCTCGAGGACTGTGTTGGGGGGACTGGCTGAGGGTGTTCCGAACCCCCTTCCATCCCCTTTTCTGGGCATCCTAGGGGATGACCCCGGTGCCAGGCCCAGCGCCGGCCGCTTGATGCGGGGCGGGCCGAGCTGGGGGATGCTGGAACCAAGGGCGTTGCTATGGCAACGGGAGGCAGGGCCTGGGGGGGGGACCGGGCCCGGGCTGGGGCCGGGGGGGCCGGCGGTGGCTGTGGCGGGGCGATGGCGGAGCGCGGCCCGGCCTTCTGCGGCCTCTACGACACCTCCTCGCTGCTGCAGTACTGCAACGGTGAGACCCCCTCCCCAGCGCTAGCCCTGGCCCCGCCCAGGGTCGGACCCACCTCCTCCCTCTCCTCCTAAGTCCCCATCCCCCTGCCTTCCTGAAGACCCTCTCAACAGGACCCTGACTCCAGAGGAAGGTGCCAGCCCCCAAAGTCTGGGTCTTAGATTTCCCCCAACTCCTGAGGTGGCTGGAGAAGAGAGGGTTGGAGGGGGAAAAGGCCTGGAGCTCTCCTCCTATCTCTCCCTTTATGCTCCCCCCCATCTTCCTAGCAGAAGGATGGAGGTGAGAACTGGCATTGAGAATAGGATGGGGGACCAGGTAGGAGACCCAGGGGACATTGCACTCCCCCAATCAAGAATCCTCACACCTCTCCCTCTTTCCAGAAAACTGGGTATTGTACCAGAAGGAGCAAGGTGGGTGTCAGGCCTCCAGCGAAGGAGAACAGAGGACAAGAGGGGGTTGCCAGCCCAAGGGCTGGATTAGAGAAGGTGGAGTGACCAGGTCAGGGCTTCTCTGGCTGGGGCTGTGTGCCCCCAGGGGTGCTCAGGATGGGCCTGGGCCACCGTCCACCGTCCAGGTGCGAGGCTCAGGCCCCCTAGCACCAGAGACAGCTGGAGAGGACTATGGGAGTTCATCCTGCCTTCCTCGGCCCCTCTCGGAGGCAGGTTGCCAGGGTCCCTAAGCCCGGGGAGGCATGAGCTAACTCCTTCCCTCCAGGCCTCAGGCCCCCTCCAGCTCTCCCCTTAAAATGGGTCTAACACCGCTGCTGGGAGGTTCAGGTACCACAGCAATGCTGTGATGATTCTGGATTGATCCATTCCTACCCTGAGTGGGGGAGGAGCCAAGTGTTTTACTCAAGCAGGGTCTGGCACAACTGAAGTTGCCAGAACATATGGCTTTCTCTCTTTCTGTTTTTTATAATATAATCGTGGTAGAGGGGGGTGGGTATCAGGAGGTCCCCTTCCACTTCACTGGCTGTATGACTTCTGTCCTGTGTGCCCAAGGCCTTGCACCTTAGTTTTTCTTGCTTGCAAAATGGGGGTTGCCCACCAGTCACAGAAGCCCCCCAACTCCTGCGGGTTTCTGACCTCCGACGTCCAGAGCGACTCCCTTCAATTTCTGCACACGCTCCTGAGTGCAGGAGGTCCCAGGGGTTGGGGGCAGGGCGGGCGAGGCGGGCCGGGCGAATGGGCCGCAGGGGAGGGAGAGGGAAGGATCCAGGACCGCAGTGCGGAGCCCGGACGCACAGGCGGGGCGGCTTATGGAGGCGGGGATGGCAGGTGCGACCTCCACGCCCTGTCCTGTTTCTGGTACCACCGGGTCAGGGGCCTGCTCGGTAGTCACCAGCCATGAGTCTGGGTATGAGCGGTGCGGGAGAGAGAACGGGGGTGGTGGGTTTACCCGGGTCCCTCTCTCCCCTGTCTCCCACTTGGGGAAGATGAGATAGGAAGGGGAGAGCCAAGGGGAAGTTAATGGTGTGACTGCGCCTATGAGCAGAAGAGAATCTGAGGTGGGGGGGGTGTTGTGAAATAAAGAGCGGAGACAGAATGGAGGTAGTCTGGCTCAAGAAATGAGTTTGGGGGTCACCCCATCCGTCTTCCTGGGTCCGCTCCGGCTCTGTCTGCAATCCCCAGGTCTGCCAGCAGGGGCCGCAGGAGCTCTGTCCTTGCCGCGGGGCTCTAGGGTCGAACCCCCGTCTGGGGAGAAAGACACGGAAAAGGCGGAGGAAGTAAAAGGGATTTTTTTTTTTTTTTGAGACCTGAAAAAGTTTTAGCACAGGAAAAGGAACTTGAGTAGCCGCGATGGGACAGATTGCTAGAGGTCAGAGGATGTCTGGGGTCCATGCTAGAACCCTGGCATCTCCAGGGGTCTGTAGGGTCGCTTAGGTCATGGCATTTTTAAGGGGCCCGAGTGGAGAGGCTTAGTCTGTAAGGTAAGAAAAAGGACAGGGGACTTCCCCGGGTGACTCGGCTAGGGCGCAAGGGGCAGGCCTGGGGCGCCGGGGATTTCCTTCCTTGGCAGCTCTACTCTGAGCATCCCAATCCCCCAAAGGTGGTAGGTGCGCATGAAGAGGGTGGGAGGGGTGCGTGGCTAGTCGTGCCTGGACCCAGACTCGTGAGAGGACCTGCCGGGGTCTCGCGGATGGTCCCCAGCTCCCTCCTCCAACTTCCCAGATGACAATCTATCCGGCACGAGCGGCATGGAGGTGGACGACCGCGTGTCGGCGCTGGAGCAGCGGCTGCAGCTGCAGGAGGACGAGCTGGCGGTCCTGAAAGCGGCGCTGGCGGATGCGCTGCGGCGCCTGCGGACGTGCGAGGAGCAGGGCGCCGTGCTGCGCACGCGGAGCACCCCGAAAGGCCGCGCGCCCCCGCGCCTGGGCACCACCGCCTCAGGTACCCCGACCTCACCAGGGGCCAGGCGGCGGGGCGCGCGCAGTGACGTGGGCAGAACCCCGGGGCCGCAATCTGGGGCGCACGCACTTGCTTGCTGCCTCTTGAACCGCCCCCCATCCATCCCGCCACAGTGTGTCAGCTCTTGAAGGGCCTTCCCACCAGGACACCCCTCAATGGATCGGGCCCCCCGCGGCGTATGGGCGGCTACGCCACGTCCCCTTCCTCCCCCAAGAAGGAGGCCACCTCTGGACGCAGGTGAGGAGCGGACCCCACCGGCCTCTCCCGAGGCCTCGGCGTGTGGGAGCTGGCCCGCGGACGGCGCGGGATGCGGAGGGTCCTGCCTGCCCTCGCCCCCTCCTCCCCAGCTAGCTCTGAGCTCTCTTTCTCCCACTCTGCAGTGGCCGCCGCTACCTGTCACCCGAGCGCCTGGCCTCAGTGCGCCGCGAGGACCCTCGTAGCCGCACCACGTCCTCCAGCAGCAATTGTAGCGCCAAGAAGGAGGGGTGAGTGAAAGAGTGGGGTCGTGGCCCAGAGGGGTTGGGGGGTCGGACCCCAGAGTGGCAGAGGAACAGGCTTGGTCCCAGGCAAGGCAAGACAAGGCTAGTTCAACTTGGGGGTGGGTCCTGAGACTACCGAGGGGCGTGGCCACGGCCTTAGGGAACCGGACTGAGCTGGGCCTACTGGGTGAGCCCCAGAAGTCTGGGTGGGGGGAGCCGGACCTGTGGGCGTGGCCTGGAAGCTGAAGGGGTGTCCCCTTGAGGAGTGGGGTGCAGTGGCGCAGTGAGTGGTATTTGAGGCGGGGGGGGGTTGGGTGAGGGTTCCTGGGGGGGCTGGCACCAATGAGGGAATGTCAGATGACCAAAGTCCTGATTGAGTGAGATATTGGGGGTGGGGTGGGGGGGTGCTGCAGAAAAAAAATGGGATCCCCTCTCGGTGTTGAAGGGGCGTGGCGGGGAGACCTGGAGGGGGGCGTGCTCAAACCTCAGAGGCGGAACCCGGTTGGAGGTCTCGAAGGGCTGGGGTACTTCACGTGAAGTGGACGTGATCAGAAGTGGGGTCACGGGAGGGAGGAAGAGCACACGGGGCTTGGGGGGCTGCCTGAGCCCCCCAGAGGGCTGGGTTAGCAGGGAACATGGGATGTGGTCAGCTCTCCAAGCCGAATGGCCAGGGTTATGTTGCTGTGGGTTAGGTAATGTGGCCAGGACTTGGCGGTCCCGTCTGAGGCTGGACCCGGATCAGGGTTGAGTTGCGCTCAAATAAGAGCGAATGCAGTAATGCATGGCGGCATTGGGTGCCGGGCCCTGCTCCAGGCCCTTTATACGCAGAGGCGTATCATCCTCATTTAAGGGAAAACACCGAGGCCGAGGTTGGGCAGCGTGGCCACCCTACAGGGAAGTTGCAGGGCTGGGGTTTGAACCCAGGCAGCGCGTTCCCGAGTCCACGTTCTCAACCAACTCCTCCCACCCGCACAAGCGAGGAGCCTGGTCTCAGGACTCCCGCAGCCTGGGACGCGGGGACCCGGCGGGGCCCGCAGGCTGGCAGGGGTCAGTCACGCAGGGCGGGGCAGGGCGCGGCCGCGGCGCGGGCGCCTCCCAGGGCCGGAAGCGGCGGGGCCGGTCCCGGCTCCACCCCCGGCCGCCAAGCTCCGCCGGCTGCCGCCATGAGTAGCTTTGGACCTGGGTGAGACCCTTACGCAGACCCCCTCAGCCTTCCCCCCGCGCTGCCGGGGTCTGCACTGCAAGCCTGGCCACCCTCCGCTTCGCCCCATCCGGGGTTGGGGGGTCCCAGGTTTGAGAGCTCAGACCCTTGGCTCTGGCGGAGGGAACGCAGGGACACGCCCCTTCCCTTCAACTTTTCCCGCTTTGCCTGCTGCTTGAAGTTTGGGGCTCTGTGGGGGTGAGGTGGGTGCTGGGTGGTTGGGGAGCGCCGTGCAGGAAGGAGGGGGTCTCGGTCCGGTCTCCGCCTTGCAGGATCGCGTCCCCGCCGCCACCTGGTGCTGTGTGATCTTGGGCGATCACTGCCTCTCTGGGCCTGTGTCTTAGGCTCTGCCAGATCAACCGAGCAAAGCACACGGCCTGCAGAGAAGCAGCGCTGCGCTGCTTCGTCGGCCCGCGTCGGTTCGGGGGAGACCCGCGTGGGGCGTGGCGCGGGACCGGGCGTGGCGGGGTGGGGGGCGTGGCGCCTCCCTGTTCCGACCCACCGCTCAAGCACCACTTCTGTTTTGTTGTGTGTTCCGTGGCGTCCTTTCTCTGGCAGCAAAACCAAAGAAGTTATCTTCAGCATGGGTGAGTGGGGAGGCGGCGAGGTGCGCCCGGAGGGAGGGAGGGAGGTTGCAGAGTCGGGGTGTCTGGAGCTCTGGCTAATGAGGCTTTGGCTACCTGTTAACTCCCTCCAAAAATGGGAGATGGGAATAGGGCTGTGAGGAAGGGCTGCCGGCCACACTGACACTCCTCTGCTCCCTGGCAGAGGAGGGCTCTGTGAAGATGTTCCTGAGGGGCCGCCCGGTACCCATGCTGATCCCTGACGAACTGGCACCCACCTACAGCCTGGACACGCGCTCTGAGCTGCCTCCCAACCGGCTCAAACTGGACTGGGTGTATCCTTGACTGTAGCCCTGGCCCCCGCCTCCCACTCCCATCTCAGCTTGAAGACACAAAGCCCTTGTTCTGTGCAACCTTGGCCTTGGCCAGAGGGAGGGAGGGAGGGACTGACCCTGGAAGCTGGACTTGGCTAGGCCCCTGCAACTGAGGGGGCGGTGGATGCCAGGGCAGAACAGAGTGTTGCCGAGTCTGGCCTGGGAATGGGGTTCTGGGAGTTCTGCTCCCACAGCAGGGGCAGCAGGGAGCAGTTAGGAGCCCAGATGGGAAAGAGGTGTGGGGAGTTCTTGGAGGAGTGGACACCCAGGCTTTCATTTGAACCATGAGGAGTCAGCCTAGAAAGAAATAAAGGGAAAATGTTCCAGAAAGATGCCACCACAGGTGAAACTGCATTATATATGTCACATATATGTTACACATATGTCAGATTTGCAGAGGAAAAGAGAGAAAGATCTTCCATCTGCTGGTTCTCTCCCCAACTGGCTGCAAGGGCTAGAACTGAGCAGACCCAAAGTCAGAAGCCAGGAACTTCTTCTGGGGCTCCCATGTGGGTGCAGGATCCCAAGCCCTTGGGCCATCCTCTACTGCTTTCCTAGGTGCATTAGCAGGGAGCTGGCTGGGAAGTGGCGCAGCTGGGACATGAATCAGTGCCCAGATGGGATGCTGATATTATAGGCGAAGATGAGACTACTAGGTTTTGATGTATTCCTGAAGGACAGAAGTTGGGAATGGATGGGGTCCCTGGTTATGTTTATTAATCTTTTTAATTGGAAGGCAGAGAGAGAGCTTTTGTATGCTGATTCATTCTCCCACTTGCCCACAGCCACTGGGCCTGAAATCTGGGACTCACTCCAGACCTCCGGTGTGGGTGGCAGGGAGCCAGGCCCTGGGGCCTTGAGGATTTAGCCAGTTGAGCCAACACGCTGGGCCATTCTGATAGGAATGGATCTTTACTGAGCACTTGCTGTGCAGGACACAGCATCCCTAGCTCCCCCCGATGTGAGCACACTGAGCCACAGGGCCCTTCCCTTTTAGAAAGAGCCAAGGTCCATTTGGCTTTTAGTTTTGCTACAGATAATCTGTTTAGATTCCTATCTGCTGGGTCATTCCACAGATGCCTGCAATGGTCAGGGCAGGGCAGGGCAGGGCTGGGCTGAAGCTTGGAGCTAGACAAGACCATGCTGGTCTCCCACCTGAGGCGCCGAGCCCTGGCTGCGGCCAGCAGTCAGGACTGGCCATCCAGCCCAGATGCCCCAGAGCAGGAGGTGGGCTTCTTCAGGAAGATCTGAATCCACCACACACCCTCCCCCCCACCCACACTGTGTTTCTGCAGGACCAAACTTAATTTCATCGAAAAGACAGGTTTACAGAGAGAAGGAGAGACCGAGAGAAAGATCTGCCATCTGCTGGTTCACTCCCCAAATGGCTGCAATGGCTGGAGCTGAGCTGATCCAAAGCCAGGAGCCAGGAGATTCCTCTGGGTCTCCCTTGTGGGTGCAGGGTTCCAAAGCTTTGGGCTGTCCTCGACTGCTTTCCCAGGCCACAAGCAGGGAGCTGGATGGGAAGTGCAGCAACTGGGATATGAACAGGTGTCCATATGGAATGTTGAAGCTGTAAGATAGAGGATTAGCCAATTGGGCCATTACATCAGCCCCAGGACCATAACTCTTACCCTTGACGTCCCAGTAGGGAAACTGAGGCCATGTTAAGGTACCCAGCCCTTTTCCAAGGGGATAACTTGGTGGATGGGAGCCAAAAGTCTTAGCAGCAGGCCCCCGTGGGGCTGGAGGCTTCCCTCCCGCCCCCGGAGCCCAGCCCCTGCCGCCTCCCTACAGACCATGGGAGTTGGTTTCCTCTCTGGAAGAACTGGGGAAGCTGTGAATGACTTGGCCCAGAGCTTTCTGGAGACAGCTGGAAATATCCATGAGAACCTGTCCCCGGCGGGGCTTGGTGCACCTCCAAAGAACAGGCCGAGATCATAGTCAGCCTGGGCCTGTGCTGGCTGAGCCCGCTGCCCACGCTGCTGCCAACCCCGCCTCCATAGTTCCCCGGGGCGGAACTCTTTCCCTGGGGGGAGGAGAAGCCTTCTGAAGCTAGCAGAAGGTGGGGGAGGGCTGGCACAGTGATGAAACACCACCTGCTGGGGGGTACACCAACCAACGGACCCTACTTGTTGACAGGGACAACCCAGAGTGTACACACAAGGCCGGGATGGGGAAGGTGGAGGAGGGGCAGGCAGCAGTGAGCCTGGCAAGTTAGGAAGGGCTTCCTGGAGCAGCTGATGTGGCCATGAATTAACAACAGCCCACCCATGCAATCTCCTTGGGGAATACAGGCCATTGCCCCTATCAACCCAGTGATCGCCAAGTGGAGGAGGTGACAGCTGACAAACATGCGGGAGGAGCAGAGCATACCAGTAATGAAACTTTGTTGCAAGAAGTTTTAAGATTCTCAAACAGGGGAAGGAGTGCCGAGCCCTGCTGTGGTCAGGGAGGCTGATATGCACCGGGCAGTGGGGGGCCTTTCGCACGGAAGGGAGAGGCCTCTCAGAGCTGCTGGCCATTGATCAGGAAGCTGGTGTGGTGAGGGGCAGAGGACTCTGATGCGGGGGACCACCTTGTAAAGGCTGAGGGTCAGGAGGAAGCTACAGCGACTTGGACCGGGGTGGGGGTGAGCAGGCAGTCAGACCCCGGGCTTTTGTTGGGGGGGGAATCTGGGGGCCCACTGGGTGGCAGTGGGTCTTACCTGGGTCCCAGGGGGCGCACCTGTGGAGGTGATTAGGAACAGAGTTGATCTCCTGTGGCTGCTACTGTAACTAGTACCTTGAACTTGGTGGCTTCCGACAGCATGCATGTTTTGGGGGGACTTGAAGTCCAAAGTGAGGTGCAGACAGGCAGGGCCACATGCCCTGTAGAGGCTGGGTGAGTTTGTTCCTCACCTCTTACCAAGCTACCAGTGTCTCTTGGTAGCAGCTGTTGGGTCCCTAGCTCATGGCTGTCTCACCCAGGGCTCTGGTCACCTTCATGTGTTCGTGTGGTCTTACCCTCCCCTCCCCCATAGCCACATCTTCCTGGAGCCCACCCAGATAATCCAAGCTGACGTCATCCTGCTTTCTCTTTTTCAAAAATAATTGGTTGATTTGATGTGACAGAGTGGCAGAAGCAGAAGAGAGACCCTCTATCCACCGGTTCACTCACCAAATGTCCTCAACAACTAGGGCTGGGACAGCCCAAAGTCAGGAGCATCTTCCGGTCTTCCACACGGGTGCAGGGTCCCAAGGCTTTGGCCATCCTCGACTGCTTTCCCAGGCCACAAGCAGGGAGCTGGATGGGAAGTGGAGCAGCTGGAACTCAAAGTGGTGTTTATATAGGATGCTAGCATCGGGCAGTGGTTTAATTTGCTGCATGCAACACCAGCCCCAAGGACTTCATCTTGAGGCTGTTTTTACACTTGCAAAGACCCGTTTCCCATCACGGTCACTATCACAGGTTCCAGCAGCTAAGGCACAGGCATGGTTTGGGGGGATGGGACCATGGCAGGTCACCCAGCAAGTGGTTAAGGGTAGACACAGACCCCTCTTCCCACTGGAGATCCTGGCAAGCGGTGGGCGGATCGCTGTGCAGTACCCAGCAGACATGCTCCTTAACCGGCCCCCTGGGCTTCCCCAGCTACGGCTACCGCGGCCGAGACTGCCGGGCCAACCTGTACCTGCTACCCACGGGGGAGATAGTGTACTTCGTGGCCTCTGTGGCTGTGCTTTACAGCGTGGAAGAGCAGAGGCAGCGGCATTACCTGGGACACAACGACGACATCAAATGGTGAGGGTCCAGGACAGCTGTCTGGCCACCCACTACTGCCCTCACTTGGGCTGGTGGAGGGGTGGGGGATGGCCAGGGCCCCCAGACTGCACACATGGGGCTGCCAAATGAGCAGGGCCATTTCTTGTGCTTGCCAGAAACTGCCCGGCTCTTGCAGAGGGTCCCCCTGGTTAGCTGGAACTGGTGGTGTTTCCTTTAAAATTCCCATGCTACTCCAGTGCTTGATCAAAGCCCCTTCCCCCAGACGCTGCAGGAGGGGCCCTGCCTCCCTCCCAGCCTTGTTTCCTGCCCCCCCCTCTCTCTGTCCCCCGCAGCCTGGCAGTTCACCCAGATATGGTCACTATTGCCACGGGCCAGGTGGCAGGTACCACCAAGGAGGGGAAGGTAAGGCAGGGAGGGGGTGCAGCTGGGGGGCCAAGCAGAAGAGAGGGCAGGACCCTGCTGTGGAGGACATGCAGCTGGACTCCCAGATGACGAATCTCTTTCCCGCAGCCTCTGCCACCGCATGTGCGCGTCTGGGACTCGGTTTCCCTTTCCACCTTGCACGTGCTGGGCCTGGGCGTGTTTGACAGGGCCGTGGCCTGTGTGGCCTTCTCCAAGTCTGTAAGTCTTTTGCCCCCTCCATGGCCACACCCTCTCCCCTCGCTACATCCCATGTCAGGGGATTCCTGTCCCCACTTCCACGGGCAGCTTTTCGGGTGGGTTCCTGCCACCCACATGGGAGACCTGGATGAAGTTCCTGGCTCCTGGCTTAATCTGGGCTCGGTCCAGCTCCTGGCTCCTGGCTTAGACCTGGCTGGGTCCTGGCTGCCCGCATGCAGACAGGGCCCCTGCTACTTGGGGATGGAGGCCAGACTCCCTGCAGGATGGCCACGCCCTCAGCAGCGCTACAGCCCCGCTCATGGGCATGGCCTCCCTGGCTGACTTCGTGGGCCCTGACCAGGGAGACCTCATGTCCTGCTTGGGCCCCGGGGCCTGGTGGTGATGAGGTCCTGTTGAGGTACTGGCCCCCACCTGTCATTTTTGCTCCTTGAGCCTTTAAAGCCCAGCTGCTCCCTGGGGGAAGAGGGATGCTTGAGTGGGCGGGGCTAAGGTTTTAGGAATTGTTGCCAGGATGCCACCTGTGTGATGGACTGGGGTGGTGTGGGGGCCATTTTATCCGAAGGTCTTATTTTACATCTTACATATTTTGTGAACTAGAGAAGGACAGAGCAGCCGTTTCTCCCTAGAGCTGGTCTGAGAAGCCTCAGGTTCTCCGAGGCTGAAGGAGATGTTGTGTGGCACCGAAGCTATCTCGGTGCCCAGGCTAGGGAACCACAACGCCAAATCAGATTTAGTCTGTGGCTGGAGCTGTAAAAACATGACCACGTGCTGTCTTTCTTAATGGCTGATGTATTGATTTGAAAGGCGGAGTGACAGAGGGAAGGAGAGATTCTACCATCTGCTGCTTCACTCCCCACGTGACTGTGGTGGTTGGGCTGGGCCCCAGGCCAAAGCCAGGAGCCAGAAAGTCCACTCAGGTCCCCCACACGGGGTGGCAGAGGCCCCAGCACTTGGGCCACCCTCTGCCGCTTCCCCAGGAGATTATCAGGGAGCAGCTAGGACCCCAATCAGGGCTCCTATGGGGTGCTGGTGCTGTAGGCAGTAGCTTAATGTGCTGTGCCACGATGCTCCCCCCATGCCACCCCCCAGGCGAGGTGGAATATCACGGCGCAAGTTGTGCCCTGCCACGGTGACATGCTCTCAACCAGAGGGATGGCTGGACAAGTGTCCTAGGGCAGGGAGCCCTTGGGCTTGAGGGGAGGGGATCTGACAACCCCCGTGCTCTCCTCCTCTCTCCCCTCACCGTGCAGAACGGGGGCAATCTGCTGTGTGCAGTGGACGACTCCAATGACCACGTGCTGTCGGTGTGGGACTGGGCCAAGGAGAACAAGGTGGTGGACACCAAGGTGGGGTGCCCGTTCTTCCCCCTCACCGCTGCTCCGCCCCGGGAAGGTCCTGGCCCTGTCCCTGTGCTTGCAAGTCGGCAGTGAGCCAGATTGTGTGTCTGAGCCCTGGCGAGCTGTGTACCTTCTGGCAGGCGGCCTTCTCCGACTTCTGGCTGCCTCAGCTTTCCAATGGGTAACACAGTAATGTCTTCCTGGACTGTCAGCACCCAGCTGTGCATCCTGAAGCAAATGGCTTACCCTCTCCCAGCTCATGCCTCTCCCCTTCCTACCTGTAGGGGCCTTCACTTGCTGGCTGCTGTGAGGGGTTAAGTGGGTTCAGGGGTGTTAGGTGCACAGCCAGGAGTGTGGTGGGAGGGAACTATTGCAGGGGGGCGGGCACACAACATGACTGACCCCTGCTTGGTCCTCTCACCTGTGCAAGCAGGGGGTGTGCAGTGCCCAACCTGCACCCCTGGGGGCCGGGAGGGCGGCATTTAGGATCTCCCCTGCCACCCACAGTGCTCCAACGAAGCGGTGCTGCTGGCCACCTTTCACCCCACGGACCCATCGCTGCTCATCACCTGCGGGAAGTCCCACATCTACTTCTGGAGCTTGGAAGGCAGCAGCCTGACCAAGAGGCAGGGCCTCTTCGAGGTGAGTGTTGGGGCTGGGGTACATGGACGGACAGGCACAGGACCCCACAACTCCATACCCCCACCTCCTTAGGCGCGGGGAGAGGGAGGGGGCACACAACAAGCCTGGGAGCCACTAGGAGGCTGAGGTGCTGCCTGCAGGGCCTCTGGCTCTTTGTCCGCACCAACGCCATTTTCCCTCCTCTTGTGGTTGGTTGAGCACAGCGGCTCCCTGTAGGTAGTCAGTGCTCAGCCGGCAGGTGCCGCTGCGCTTGCACGGTGGTTGCTGGGTGATGCTGAGACAGAACTGGGCGGGACAGGTTGAGTGGGAAGCAGAGGGTCTGGGGAGGAGAGGCAGGATCGGGGAGAAGGGAAAGACCCTGGAGCTGAAAGTGAGGGGAGACTGAAGCTGAGAGAGGGGTTGCGGAGGGCAGGGCAAGGGAGGCCACGCGGTCAGAAAGGCTCAGGGGCCTGAGCGTTCCAGGATGGAACAGGTGGGTGGGAGAAGTGGCTGGCTGCATCCCTGGGGTCCCCAGCCCACAGTGCTGGGTGGTAGGGGACCCTCTGACTGCTCCCCCTTCCTCTCCTGCCTTAGAAACACGAGAAACCCAAGTATGTGCTGTGTGTGACCTTCTTGGAGGGTGGCGACGTGGTCACCGGAGACTCGGGGGGCAACCTGTACGTCTGGGGGAAAGGTCAGTGGCACCACATCCGTCTGGCCCGCAACCCAATGCCCTGGGGTGGTTCAGGCCTGACCTGTCCAGCCCAGCACCTCAGGCTAGGCTCCTCTTGAATATACCCCCTCCTCCATGAAGTCTCCATGGAAGCCCCCAGCCTCATCCCGGGCAGGTCCTGGGTGAGCGAGCAAGTCTGTGGATGAATGGGCAGGCGTATAAGGGAGTGGATAGACCCAGGAGAGTGCTGAACAAATGAACGGTCGTCCTTGTCATGGAGTGGAAGAGTGAATGCATGAACGAACACACCGTCCTGCTGGTTGGCTGGCTGATCGGGTGAATAACAACCATGGTGTGGTTGTCAGCAGCAGTGGTGTTGAGAAATGATGGGTTCTTGTCTCACACAGTGGATCCACAGGGTGACAAATGAACAGCTATTTCAGCCAATGAATTAAGATGTAAACAAAGAATAGGTTGTTTCTGGAAGTGCAGGGGTGAATGAATGAATGAATGAATGATTGTCCTTGCCAAGGGATGGATGACTAGAGGAAAAAAGCAATTATCCTGCCCAACAGAGGATGTGGTGCCGAACCACTCACCCACATGGGTGTCAGTGTAGACTGTCCCCCACCCCCTGCTTTGGCCAAGCCATCCTGGCCAGTGAAAATGCAACCAAACAAATGAATTTTTAGAGTTACCTTTGTTTTCACATACATCAGACTGCTTAATCAAGGCTGCACACTTTCCCCGGGGACTGTATGCTCCAAGCGGGGGTGGGGGCCGCCCTCCTGTCGCCAGCCTATTCTGAGGCTTCGCGGTGTGTTTGGATCCTTGGTGCATCTGCGTAGACACAGCCTGGCTTGCTTGGAAGAAGGGGTGGCATTTAAGGAGGCTTGCTCCCCACTCCTTGCGCCTACCTGCCTCCCATTGTATCTGAGGTGTGTGTGCATCTGACTGTGCTGTCCCTCCCCTTGCTGGGGGACAGGGGCCAGTTTCCCACCAGACCCTGTGAGGTCGGTTCAGCCCCCTAACTTTCTTTCACTTCCCCACAGAACCCATTCTTACTCCCATACCGTGGGTTTAGTCTCAAAAGGTGCAGTGCCTCTTGACACCTGTCCACCCTTCTCCTGTCCCAGCCAGCAATTCCTGACTCAGCCTCATGCCTCCTCCAGGAAGCCCTCCTGGACCCTCAGTCCTCTGTGGGAATCCCACCAGCTTCTGGATTTTTTCCCATCCCAGCTGCAACGGACTTGGGTGTCTCCCAAGACTGGGTGGATCCGTGTCCACCAATGAGCCGCAAGCCCTGGAAGGGTGTGGTCATCAGTGGGTCCCCAGTTTCATTCCGCACGAAATTGGGGCAGTTGAGTGACCAGTTGATTGGATGGGGTGATGGATGAATGGACGTGTAGACTGACAGTGAATGGGTAAATGGGTGGACAGATAGATGGAAATGGTGGCTGTGGATTGTTACATGAGTATTCGGAGGAAAGAAAGGGTTGCTGGGTTGACACACAGATCAGTAGTCAGGGGAGTGGGTGGATGTTGCACACCTGGCTGGCCAGTTACAGTGCAGGTGCTGCTGGGTGAATGGTGGGTATGTGATGGTGGGTGTGGGGCAGGTGAAAGGATGGGAGAGCCAGTGGGCAGACAGCGCTGGGAGTTGCAGGTGCTGGCCAGGGGTCAGTAGTGGGACTTACACCTTCCCATGCTGACCACTGACCCTGACCACCCTGCAGGTGGGAACCGCATCACGCAGGCAGTGCTGGGCGCCCATGATGGCGGTGTGTTTGGGCTCTGCACCCTGCGGGACGGGACGCTGGTGTCCGGAGGGGGCCGTGACCGGCGAGTGGTGCTCTGGGGCTCAGACTACAGCAAACTGCAGGAGGTGGAGGTGAGCAGGGGGCGTGCCACCCCACTCCCAGGCGCTGCCATCTGTCCTAGGATCATGTGCTCATCCATTTCATCCATTGTTGATCCTCCCCAGGTCCCTGAGGACTTTGGCCCTGTGCGCACTGTGGCCGAGGGCCGGGGAGACTTGTTGTATGTGGGCACAACCCGCAACTCCATCCTGCAGGGCTCTGTGCACACGGGCTTCTCACTGCTGGTCCAGGTGAGCACTCTGTCCTGTAACCTCCCCTCCCCTCCTCTCCCCTCCCTTCCCCTCTCCTGTACTTCCCTCCCCTTCCCTCTTCTTACCTCCCTTGTCTCCCCTCTCCTCTCCCAGCACTTCCCTCCCAGGCCCCTCCCCTCTCCATCCCACCTAGGACACCTTGTGACCCTATAACCTTCTCCAGGTCCTTTCTGCTCCACTTGGCTGTCTCCTGCCCTCCTGACTGGGGGTGGGTTCAGCCCTGGCCAGTCCTGCTGGCCCCAGCAGGTGCCACAGGGCCACACCTCCAAAGACCCGGAAAGGCCTCCAGTGAAAATACTCGCCTGTGGGAGGCGGTGCAGTGTGGTGGTTAGGAATGTGGTGAGGGACAGGAATTCTGCGAGCTGCCTGCCTGCTGCTAGCTGCCTGTGTGAAACGCCCCAGGGTAATGTGAGGCTTCAGTGCATGGAGCCAAAAATGGTGACATTCCCCCAACCCCAGCACACAGAGAGGATCCCGAGCCTGCCTTTCTCCCAGGGCCCTGGCTGCACCCTGCCGTGCTGCACTTGGCTGTGCAGTCCCTCATGAAGGAAAAGCAAGGGCTGAGGGGCATGTCTTGGCTCAGAGGCCGGAGGGAACCGAGAGACGCCAGACATCAATGCCAGTGTTACCAGCATGCATTAGAGTAATGCACCCAAGAGAATTACATTCTTACTTATTGTAATAGTATTGTTCTTAAATGATTTTTTAAAAAATATTTCAAAGGTACAGTGACAGAGAGAGGGAGAGACACAGAAAGCTATTTATCTGTTGCTTTAGCCACCAAATAGCCACAGTCACTGGAGCTGGCCGGGATCCTGGAACTCCTTCCGAGTCCCACGTTGTGGGGCAGGGGCCCAAGCACCTGGGCCATCTTCTGCAGCTTTTCCGCAGGCACATTAGCAGAGAGCTGGACAGGGAATGCAGCAGCCGGGTCTCGAACCGATGCTCTGAGCCAGCAGTGGTTTAATCCACCATGCCACAGCACCAGCCTCCATGCGATGACTGCTGGTGGCTGATCTGTGCCCAGTGTCACTAACAAGGTGGTACTGTTGTCCCACATGATGCAGGCCTACAGCTGGGCCCTTCCACTCTGTGAGCCCCTTGGTTCAGCACTTTGTACCCAGGCTATGTGAGCAAGCATGGCAGGGCAATGGGGCGCCAACAGTGACCCGCCCCATTATCTAGGTCTCATGCTGGCTGTGCCCAGCCAGGCTGCTAGGAAGGCCTCCCTAGATGCTCCAGGCTGGCCAAGGTCGAGTTCCAAGCCGGTAGTCCCCCATGCAAAGAGGAAAGCAGAAGCCAGGGTGTGCACTCGTGGGCACCTCCTGGTGTCGACCTGGGGACAGTGCCCCCTCAGAGCCGCTGCCAGGAAAGCCAGCGCCTTGCGTGGGGACCCCATCCTCTCACCTTCCCCTTTGCCAGGGCCATGTGGAAGAGCTGTGGGGCCTGGCCACTCACCCGAACCAGGCGCAGTTTGTGACGTGTGGACAAGACAAGCTGGTGCACCTGTGGAGCGCAGAGTCCCACCAGCCCCTCTGGAGCAGGAACATCGAGGTATGATGAGGCGCCCCCAGGCACCCCCTCCTTCTCCAGGCATTTGGGTATGGGAACCATGGCAGCAGTGACTAGAGGACAGGGGATTCAGGGCTCACAGGACTGCCTTGGAGGGCAGCAGGAGCTGGCATAAGACCCAGAGCGTATTCGCAGGCCACACCCCGCCTAGCGCCCCTGGCCATGGGCTGGGCAAGCAGGTGGGGAGCTGGGAGGCTCCGAGTTCACAGACAATGCCGGGTGTGCTCTCCAGAGCTCCACTGGCCCTGGTGATGCTGCTGGCCACACACTAACAGAGATGGAAGAAATGGGGTCCTGGCTCCTACTGTTGCATTTCAAAGGCACGGTTGCCTCCTGCGGCTGGGGCAGGCCCAGCCGCTCTGTGCCACTACCAGAGGGTCTGAGGAAGGTCAGGCCGAGTGCTGGATTCACAGCGCCACCGCTGGCTACGTGCAAATGGCTGCACGGCCCTGCTGGTCAGCACGGCCCTGCTGGTCAGCACAGGCCCTGAATGAGCAGCTAAGTGTGCGACCCCCAGCAGAAGTTGAGCTGCAAAGCAATCTGGGAAGGATTTGTTTGTTTGTTTAAGTTCCTTTTCTGATACAGGAAGGAAGTGGACACCAGAACCCCACCAATTTGAAAACTGGCTTTCTTTTCTTTTTTTTTCTGGAATCTTCCAGGGGCACCACCTCCTTCTGGAACACTGCAGCGCCTTTGACGTGCTGTGATTCAGGACCCAGGCCTCCTGGGGGTTTGTTAGGGGTTTGGATGCCCATGCTGGCTGCCTGCACGGGGCACCTGTTGTGTGTTTGGCCCATGTGCTGTATACATGCCGTGGGCCTCAAGCTGCCTTGGCCCGAGCTCACAGGGCTGTGGGAAGCAGGACACCAGGGTCCGACCCACAGAATGCCTGATGCAAACGTCTGAGTTGGGGACTGAAAGTTGATAGTTTTTTTTTTTTTTAATAATTTTACTTCTTTTTATTATTATCATTTTGTGATACAGTTCCATAGATTGTGGGATTTCCCCTAACCCCTCCCCAATTTCCTCCCCTCTCACTGAGTTCCCCTGTATCATTACTATAGTATAGTTTTTTATACATAGTCATATGTCCATTGCAGGCATGGACAATGGTAAAGAATCCAGCATCCTATTGTCAAGATACAGTAAACAGTTTCATTGGGAGTCCATCTTTGTCTGGAAGCAGAGATGCATACTGCATTGTATCCTCACATCTGGATAGATAGGTTTTTTAATTAATGAATTTATTAGAAAAGCAAAGTTACAGAGAGATGAGGAGAGAGAAAGAGATCTTCCATCTGCTGGTTCACCCTCCGTGGGTTAAGAACTCACCCATGTGGGCACGGGGCCCAAGCCCTTGGACCATTTACCACTGCTTTCCCAGGCACATTTACAGGGAACTGGGTTGGAAATGGAGCTGCTGGGACAAAAAATGGTGCCCGTATGGGATGCTGGCACTACAGGCAGAAGTTTAGCCCACAATGGCCTGCCATGGTGCTGGCCCTCCCCCATTTCTCAACACCACCACCGCAGGGGCCCAGCTGCTGTTACACAGCTTTCCGGGGGGGCAAACAGACCATTCTAAACCACAGCACAGGGCTACCATTCATAGGCGCTTACAATGTATCCCCAGCTGCCTTCCCTTCCTAGGGACCTGGGGAAATGGGTAGGGGTGGGCTGTTTCCCAGATGAGCCCCTCCCCCCAAGCTTGCAAAGGGAAAACCATTTGATGTCAGTCGTGCGGTGTAAACGCAGGAGGGTGCCTGGCTTTCCGCAAACCAGTCAGGGCCTGCAGAAACACAAACTGGTGGTGCCCAGTGCTGATGACACGAGGGAAACTGGCACCTGCACATGAGTGCCAATGGGACTTTAGGGAAAGCAGACCAGCACTGTAGGTCAGAAGTCTTTTAAAAAGGTACCCTTGGTCCCAGCAGTCCCTCAGCTAGGAAGTGACCTAAGAAGTCACCTTGGATGGCAAAATGGGTGGAATGCTTTGGGTCCCGGCTGCCCTGTTAGAGAGAGAGGATGATCTTGGGGCATCCAGGAGGGTAGCAGGGGGCGATGAGACCCTCAGGCCTGGCCCAGAGTTGACACCAAGGCAGGGGAGTGACCACGGAGCAATGAGGCCCAGCTCTCCACCCTGCCTGTTCTCTGCCCTCATAGGACCCTGCTTGTTCTGCTGGCTTCCACCCCAGCGGCTCTGTCCTGGCCGTGGGCACAGTGACTGGCAGGTAAAGCTGGGGGTAAGGGGGAGACTTTAACCAGCCTCCATCCTTCCAACACTCCCCTCCCACATCTTCTGGGGTCCTTCTAGTTTCCTCCCTACCCGCCCCCTCCCCCAGCTGTGGTTCCACCCCACCCTCAGATCAGCTCAACTCTCCTTCCCGCTCTCCCATGGCTTCCCAAAGATGGCTGCTGCTGGACACAGAGACCCACGACCTGGTGGCTATCCACACCGATGGCAATGAGCAGATCTCCGTGGTCAGCTTCTCCCCAGGTGAGTCACTAGCCTGGGACCCCCAGCGAGGCAGGGCCTGGGAACAAGGGTGCTGCCTGGGATGGCTGTAGGGTCTGGGAGAGGAGGGGGTTGAGTCTGGGAAAGGAGGGGGTCGGAATCTGGGTGCCTCCTTATAGCCCCCTCCCCCTCCCCCAGACGGGGCGTACCTGGCCGTGGGCTCCCACGACAACCTGGTGTACGTGTACACGGTGGACCAGGGCGGCCGCAAGGTCAGCCGCCTGGGCAAGTGCTCGGTGAGTGGGCAGTGGCCCCCAGTCCGCGCCGCCACCCTGCCCAAGGGGTGCAGAATTAACCAATTTTCTAACACTTCACTAAGCACAGCTTCATCACTGCAGCAGCTCCGCCCAGATCCCCGGGACTAGGATTCAAAGCCCCGCCCCTTGTCTCTCAAGCCCCGCCCCTGCGTGTAGCCCCTCCCCTCTGTGTAGCTCCGCCCCTCACGTTCAAAGCGCAGCCTCTGTGTGGCCCCACCCCTTGCAGGCAAACTCCACCCCCTGTGTCGTTTGCTACAAGCATCTCGTCAGCCCCGCCCATTGGTCTGGCCCCGCCCCTGCCCCGCCCCAGGCCTGTGTCCCCCTTCCTGGAGCCGCCTCGTGTTCTCACCCTCCCTTCGTTGGCCCGCCCTTCTGCAGCCGGCCACGCCCCTTCGGCAACCGGCCACGCCCCTTCGGCAACCGGCCACGCCCCATCCGGCGCTGACTCGGCTCCTTGCCTCCCCCTTCCCTTCCCCCAGGGTCACTCCAGCTTCATCACCCACCTGGACTGGGCCCAGGACAGCAGCTGCTTCGTGACCAACTCCGGGGACTACGAGATTCTGTACTGTGAGTGACCCAAATCCCGCTGGCCTCAGCCCTGCTTGGGTGTGCAAGGACCGGGACTTGCACACATTCCCAGGTCTACCCAAACTGTCCCGGTATTCAGGGCTGTTCTCATGGTCACCCTGGAGTACCCCACTTTTCATCCAGATCCCCCTCCTCTCTTAGTGGCTGGGGGTGCAGCATCTTGGGGGCCCAGGGTCCAGGCTGCAGGACTGGTCCAGGGAGGGTCTGAGGGCCCCCGGGACATCACTACACCACATCCCTCCACCTTTTTTCCCGCCCAGGGGACCCCAGCACCTGTAAGCAGATCACCAGTACCGAATCTGTGCGGAATGTGGAGTGGGCCTCGGCTACTTGTGTGCTGGGTTTTGGGGTATTTGGTGAGTTCTGGGAGGAGGGTGGGAGTTCCAGGACATTTGTCCAGCTACTGGTTTGCATGGCCTCTGGTTGGTTGCCTTGGGCGGGGTAGGGAGCTCACTCCCTTTCTGCATAGGGGGCAGTCTTAGCGTGCTGGCCACTGGTCAGTGATGTCCCTTGGAGCTGCAGTGATGTGAGACCAAGTGGGTGTGACCGGGAGAGATCTGAGCTGCCGGGTTCCCGGGTACATTCAAGGCATGAAGCCGGGTTTGGGCAGCTGGAGGTGGGTGGGGCGGACATACACACAGTGATGGGAAGGACACAGCCCCAGCCTGGCTCCTACCCCAGTGCTGGAGACCTGTTCCCTGACACTGATGACCCAGTGCACGTGACAGGGAAGCCCCTGGAGGCCTGAAGCCCTGAGGTGACTTAAAACCTGGGGCGTCTAAAGCCTTGGTGGGGAGGGGCCGTCTCCTCCTGATGACATATCACTGCATCCCCCACCCCCCCGACTTGCCCGCAGGGATCTGGTCCGAGGGGGCGGACGGCACAGATATCAATGCTGTGGCACGCTCCCACGATGGGAAGCTTCTGATTTCGGCCGATGACTTTGGCAAGGTGCACCTGTTCAACTACCCCTGCTGCCAGCCTCGAGTGAGTGTCTCTGGGGACAGGGTGGGGGCTGTGGTAGGAGAGGCCCACTCTCTGCTTCACCCCACAAATGTTTGGCGGTGAGGCTGGGGCCTCGGTCAGGAGCTGGGAACTCCATCTGGGTCTCGCCGGTGGGAGACCAATACCCAGTGACATGAGCTGTCATGGCTGCCTCCCAGGATCTATGTTAGCAGGAAACAGCGGTCAGGAGCCGGAGCCAGGACTCGAACCCAGACAAAACAGTGAAGCTTCAGCCTGCTAACACTAGATAACTCCTCCCCACGTGACTCCCTTAAAAACAAAAGTTATTTCATATATTTGAAAGGGAAAAAGAGACCTGCCATCCATTGGTTTATTCCCCAGATTCCCACAACAGCTAGGACCGAAGCAAGCCAAAGCCGGGAACCCCAGACTCGATCTCGGACTCCCCTGGAAGTGCCAGGGACTGGAGTCCTTGAGTCCTTCAGTCCTTGAGTCACGTGCTGCCTGCCAGCTTGGTACCAGCCGGACGCTGGCCAGGAAGCTGAGCTGGGATTCAAGCCTGTTTACTACTCTCTGGGACTTGGCGCTCCAAGTGACAGTTTAACCCAAGGCCTGGCCTGTTGCTTTTTATTTTTATCTTAATTTTTAAAAAGATTTATTTATTTGAAAGGCAGAGTGTCAGAGAGAGAGAGAGAGATCTTCCATCTGCTGATTCACCGGCCCAGTGCCCACAGCAGTCAGGGCTGGAAGCCGACCGCTCCGAGTCTCCCACATGGGTGGTAGAAACCTGAGGGTTTGGACCATCCTCTGCTGCTTTCCCAGACACAACAGCAGGGAAGTAGACAGGAAGCAGAACAGCTGGGACTCGAACCGGCGCCCATATGGGAGATACCAGCTTCACTGGTGATGGCTTCACCCGCTGTGTTCCAACACTGGCCCTTACTTGGATTTTTTGACCTGTGGCTGTGCCACATCTCCCTCTGTGGCCTGTGTCTCTCCAAATGGAACATTCACTTCTGAAAAATGGGACATTTATCCTAGTGGTGAAGATCCTGAGAGGGGGTTCCCCGCTGGGAGGAGGCGGCTGGGAGTGGCTGGGAGTGAGTCCTTTTTTTTTTTTTTTTATAAATGCCATAAAGGAACTCAGCTCAGTTGCTTTTTATGTATTTATCCAAGAGGCCAAGAAACAGGCGGATGTTTCGTCTGCTGGTTTATTGATCAGACGCCCGCCAACAGCGAGGGCTGCTGGACTGGGTGGGAGCTGCAGGTTCAGTCCAAGCCTGCTACGGAGGGGGTCGGGGCAGGAGCTCAGTGACTCGGGTCACCACCTGCTGCCTCCTGGGACCCGCATTAGCTGGGATGCGGGGGCAGGGCGTTTCAACCCAAGTGCTCCCATAGTGGGACACCTGTGCCTCAGCCATGAGGAATGCACCCCACCCTATCGGTTCTTTTTTGGTTTTTAGTTTATTTAGCAGAGTTTACAGAAAGATAGAGAGATCTATTTACTGCCTTGCCCCCAAATAGCTGTAATGACTAGGGGCTGGGCGAGCTGAAGTCAGAAGCCAGGAGCCTCAACAGTCTCCCACAGTGACACAGGGGTCCAAACACTTGAGCTGTCCTCTGCTGTCTTCCCCGGAGCATTTGCAGGCAGCTGGATGGGAAGTGAAGCAGCTGGGATTTGAACCAGTGCTCATGAGGGATGGCAACACCACGGAGAGAGGCTTAACCTGGGCATCCCCTGCCCTTCCCCCACTGCTTTATTAAGCAAAGGACAAGAAGATCATGGGAGCGCCTCACCCCCTCTGACCACGTGTTTTTTTTTCCTTTGCTTTCCCCAGGCCCTCAGCCATAAATATGGTGGACACAGCAGCCACGTGACGAACGTGGCCTTTCTGTGGGATGACAGCGTGGCCCTGACCACGGGGGGCAAGGACACCAGTGTGCTGCAGTGGCGGGTGGTCTAGAGTGACGGCGGTGGGGTGGTCCCAGGGACACGGGGCTGGGGCAGCTGGTGGGACTGGAGTTTTATTTTCGGGAGATGTCTATTGCCGAGTAGAGTAATATATACCCAGAGTGTGTCTATAGCAGCGGGGGCCTGGGGCGGGAGGGCCGTGGACACAGTCTCTGTTTATTGGGGTGGGGTGAGGGGTCACTTGCTTTAGATGAGCCATTGCTGTTGGTTTGGGGTGCTTTTATTTTTAAGTTTATTTTATATCATTCAGAAATAAAACACACATGAGCTGAGGTCAGTGTCAGTGTTTTTATAAATATTTTTATTGGAAAGGCAGATTTATGGAGAGGAGAGACAGAGATCTTCCATCCGCTGGTTTACTCCCAAATCGGCCACCATGGCCAGAGCTGAGCCAATCTGTAGCCAGGAGCCAGGAGCTTCTTCCCAGCCTCCCATGTAGGTGCAAGGTCCCAAGGCTTTGGGCCGTGCTCAACTGCTTTCCCAGGCCACAAGCAGGGAGCTGGATAGGAAGTGGAGCAGCCAGGAATTGAACCAGCACTCACATGGGGTGCAGTCACTGCAGGCAGGTAGCATAACCCACTATACTACACAGATCTTCTAATAATCTTAGAAGAAAGAAAGAAAAAGGTCTGGCATGGAAGCCTAGTGGCCAGGATCCCATATGGGTGCTGGTTCATCACGGCTGCTCTACTTCCCACCCAGCTCCCCGCTCTGAGCGTTGCAACTACTTACGGAGTGAATCAGCGGATAGAAGATCTTTCTGTCTGTATTTCTTTCTCTCTCTAAATCTTACTTTCCAACCAAAATAAATAAATAAATCTTAAAAAAAAATAAAAAGCAGGCAGGGTCCAACGGGGTGGCCTAGCGGCTAATGTCCTCACCTTGAACAGGGCATATGGGTGCCAGTTCTAATCCCGGCAGCTCCACTTCCCATCCAGCTCCCTGCTTGTGGCCTGGGAATGCAGTCGACGACAGCCCAAAGCCTTGGGACCCTGCACCCGCATGGGAGACCCGGAAGAGGTTCCTGGTTCCTGGCTTTGGATCGGCACAGCACCGGGTATTACGCTCACTTGGGGAGTGAGTCATCGGATGGAAGATCTAAACAGTTTTTTTTAAAGATTTATTTATTTTTATCAGAAAGGCAGATATACAGAGAGGAGGAGAGACAGAGAGGAAGATCTTCCGTCTGATGATTCACTCCCCAAGTGACTCTAATGGCCGGTGCTGTGCCGATCCAAAGCCAGGAGTCAGGAACCTCTTCTGGGTCTCCCACATGGGTGCAGGACTCCAAAGCTTTGGGCCATCCTTGACTGTTTTCCCAGGCCACAAGCAGGGAGCTGGATGGGAAGTGGAGCTGCCAGGATTAGAACCAGTGCCCATATGGAATCCCAGTGCATTCAAGGCGAGGGCTTTAGCTGCTAGGCCACGCCATCGGGCCCAAAATAAATAGATCTTAAAAATATGTATATAAAGCGGGCAGATGCACTTGGCATTGTTCTTCCGGTCTTTCCAGAGACTCAGGCGGGGAGGGCAGGGCGGTGAGACGGTAGCAGAATAAGGCCCCTCCCCACACTCCAAGGAAGCCCTATTGTAAACCTGGGGACCTGGTGCTATACCCATTTTGAGTGGTCATCCTGCAACATCCAAGGGGGCTCTACGTAGTCACAGAGGTCCCCATGAGTTAAATAAGGGGCCGGAGGATTGGGGGTTGAAGTGGGAGCCAGGAAAGAATGAGATGGGGCTGTGGTGCCAGAGGGAGGGGCCAGGAGCCAAGGAACGCTGGCATCTTCAGAAGCCAGAAAAGCTAGGGGTGCACTTCCCTGGGAGGCTGGAGGCTGGGAGGAACTCCACCCGGAACTGTCCATTAAGGCTCGGGCTTGTGTTGCAATCCCACCTTCAGCCAATCCACTCCCGTGCATGTCACCGATCCATGCTGGTGCATGACCTGAAAATAAACTCGGCTGTCATTTTCCATTCCCTATCGCTGTGGATTTAAGATAGGGCTATGGTTTACACAAGGCTTGGCTCCCCAACTATTGCAGTTGGTGGAACCCCAAAGTCATATGTCAGTAGCACAAGAGACTGAACAGTCCTGTGGGGTGGTCAGGCTGTGGGTAAGGAGGGCAGGAGGCAGCTGCTGCTGGAGGCTTGGGCCCAGCTGGGGCTCCCAGGAACAGCTCCCCATCTCCATCGTGGCTGCCTATGTGGTTCCGCCTCTAGCCACCACCCCTACCACAACTGTCCACAGCCCTCCGCCCCCCTGCTACCTCCCCAGAGAGCTGTGCCAGGGACACCTGCTCCGTCTTGGACCATGTACCTGCAAACAGTCCAAATCAACATTTTCTGTCTCTTTTTTTTTTTTTAAAGATTTATTTATTTTTGTTACAAAGTCAGATATACAGAGAGGAGGAGAGACAGAGAGGAAGATCTTCTGTCCGATGATTCACTCCCAAAGTGACCACAACGGCTGGTGCTGTGCTGATCCAAAGCCAGGAGTCAGGAACCTCTTCCGGGTCTCCCATGCAGGTGCAGGGTCCCAAAGCCTTGGGCCGTCCTCGACTGCTTTCCCAGGCCACAAGCAGGGAGCTGGATGGGAAGTGGAGCTGCCGGGATTAGAACTGGTGCCCATATGGGATCCTGGCGCATTCAAGGTGAGGACGTTAGCCACTAGGCTACGCCGCCGGGCCCATCTCTTATTTTTAAGAAGATTTATTTATTTTTATTGGAGAGGCCGCAGCCTGTGCTGTTGTGGACATTCCTTTAGGGAGGGAAGCAGCTGCTGGAAATTCTGTCTCTCCAATCCAAATAAATTAGTAAAATTAAAAAAAAAAAACAATCACAACATACAACCAGAGGCTGAATGATATTCCGTGAGGGCCTCTTTGGAACTCCTCAGGGAGTTGTTCTGGGAGTAAGGGAAGGATTCTAGCTGATGGGGCAAGGGCTGGGGTCAGGTTGTTTTTCTGGAATGTTCCCTCTTGCTTGCCTGCTACTGGTTTCTTTTGAGCCTCTCAGCCTTTACCAGGGGCAGCTTTTGAGGAAGGATGGTCGAATGGGAAAGGCCTTAGGAAGAGAATGCTGATGGGGCCAGCATCCCCGCTGGCCTCCCAGGCCTCCTTGCTGTCCACACCAGAGGCCCAGCTCATGCACTGGCGTGCTCTCTCCCACCTGCTATCTCTGTTGATGTTTGCCGAGGGCCGCACTGACAAGCCCTGCCAGGTGCCTCCACGTCTGTCCTCTGGGGGCTGGTGTGGCCTTGGAAGGAGAGGCCCCTTGAGGTCAAGGACAACCTCCTGTGCTCCACCCCACCCCCTGCCTTGCCAGTTTTGAATTTTGAGTTTATGCAAAATTAAGCACTACAATCTTGGGCCAGGAGTCACCGACAGACCTGGGCCAGGTGGAGAATGTTCGCTCGCGGGGTGAGATGCGAGGAGGGGCACCGGGGCTGGAGAAGGGCTGGGTTTTACAGGATGCTGCGGGGAGTGTGAGTGAAAGCCACGGAGCCTCAGCTGGCTAGCTGCCTTGGGAGTCAATGTCGCGGCTGACCAGGTGCCAGGAGGGAAGTCTGCCCTGAAGGACCTGTCTGCCACTCATTGGGGCTGTTTCCTGCACCACAGGGTGTTCTGTTGTGTCAAGAAACTACTTCAATTATTTTTTTTGAAGATTTATTTATTTTTATTGAAAAGTCAGATATACAGAGAGGAGGAGAGACAGAGGAAGATCTTCCGTCAAGTGGCTGCAACGGCCAGTGCTATACCAATCTGAAGCCAGGAGTCAGGAGCTTCTTCCAGGTCTCCCACGCCTGTGGGTGCAGTGTCCCAAGGCTTTGGGCTGTCCTCAACTGCTTTCCCAGGCCACAAGCAGGGAGCTGGATGGGAAGTGGAGCTGCCGGGATTAGAACCGGCGCCCATATGGGATCCTGGCGCGTTCAAGGCGAGGACTTTAGCCACTAGGCCATGCTGCCGGGCCCTATTTTAATCAATTAATTTTTAAGAGATTTGTTTTTTTATTGGAAAGTCAGATTTACAGAGAGGAGATATAGAGAAAAAGATGTTCCTTCCATTGGTTCACTCCCCAAGTGGCTGCAATGGCCAGAGCTGAGCTCATCTGAAGCCAGGAACCAGGAGTTTCATCTGGGTCTTCCACATGTGTGCAGGGGTCAAAGCACATGGGACCACCTTCCACTTCCCCCACAGGGAGCTGGAAGGGGAGCAGCCAGGACACGAACAAGTATCCATATGGGATCCTGGTGCATGCAAGGCAAGGACTTTAGCCACTAGGCCTGGTACCAGGCCCTAATCAATTAACTAAAAAAAAAAATAGGATTTGCTAAGGTGCTGTGAATGCCCAGCTCCCTGCGAAAGCAGTTGAGGATGGCTCAGAGCCTTGGGACCCCGCACCCATGTGGGAGATCTAGAAGAAACTCCTGCCTGGCTCCTGGCTTTGGATTGGCTCAACTCTGGCCATTGCAGCCACTTGGGGAGTAAACCAGCAAATGGAAGATCTTCCTCTCTGTCTTTCCATCTCTCGGTGTATCTGCCTTTCCCATAAAAACAAATAATTTTTTAAAAGTAATATTTTGTTTTTGTTGTTCACATAGTTGACAAGAATGTAGATCTATGAAGACCATCAGATAGGGTGGGGAGGGTCGAGGCATGGGGGAGGGTGGGTGAGCAAACACTTCAGAGATCCTCGCGCAGCTGCCAAACTACATCAGTACCTGGGGATGGGGATGTGCACTCGATGTCATCTTAGAAACCCCGATGTGGAGAAGAGTGTTCTGAGAGGATGGCTGAGTAGTTTTGAGAGTTCCAAGACACTTGGTTTTGCTGTTCCAAGGTTGAGAAAATCCTTCCAAGGCCCACTGGCTGACAGGGTCCACCCCAGTGCGTCCACTCACCCAGACACTGGATGCCAAAGCTTGGCCAGGTCAGCTGTCCAACCCATTCTGCTCTCCATCTTCTGACATGGCACCTTGATGTCCTCTGCAGGCTCAACTGAGCTGGCTGTCCTGTGCTCCCTGTGTCCCCTGGGCATGCTGTCCACTGCACAGGCATCAGCAATCCAGGGGCCCAGTCCCGATACAGGCGTTCCAAGTTTGGACCACAGATCCATTGTTCCTCCCTGTGGCTGGAGTTTTGAGTCCAGTATTTCAGTTGGGGACTCCCCCGAGAAACTTCACCTGGGGTGACCCCAGATCTGACTTTTACATGTGCCACCCAGTACAGGGTCCGGGGCAGTCTGTCACAGATATCAGCTTATTTACACACTGCTGATTGGAGTTGCCTGGTCAGTTCCGTCGTAGCCCCATGTCCTATGCAAACCATAGGACTGGGCAGCCCAACCCACCTGCCACAGACCTGGCCCATGTGCACTCCAGCAGGAACTGCAGCCTAGTTGGGGCAACCCCCAGCAATCTTCACCAGGCCCACGCTCAGCCCCAGTGCCTGTGCGTGATAATATGTTCGTCACACTGGTCTGGTCCATGTCACAAGGGATCGCTGCATGTATATGACCATGATGGTCTTACAAGATGGTCGCATTGAGCAGGTGTCTGGCCTGGAAGGTAAGATGACCCATCCCACAGCAGGCAGAGGGTTTGGGCTCCATACTCAGCTCCAGCCCCTGACGTCAGCTCCCTGCTCCCAGGCACCCTGGCGGGGAGGCAGATGGCCATGCCTCCAGGGATTAGATCCCTGCCACCCCAGTGGGACTTCCCTGGAACCCTAACCGGGTTCTATGTAGTGTCTGTCTGTCTATATATTAAAAAAAAAAAAGTTGTAGAGAGGGGCAGTTCAATATCCTAGTGGCTAAACCCTCCCTTTGCACATCTGGGATCTCATATGGACGCCAGTTCTAATCCCGGCAGCTCCACTTCCCATCCAGCTCCCTGCTTGTGGCCTGGGAAAGCAGTCGAGGCCGGCCCAAAGCCTTGGGACCCTGCACCCACCTGGGAGACCCAGAAGAAGCTCCTGGCTCTTGGCTTGGGAACAGCTGAGCTCTGGCCATTGCAGCCACTTGGGCAGTGAACCAGCAGATGGAAGATCTTTCTCTCTGTCTCTCCTCCTCTCTGTGAATCTGATTCTCCAATAAAAATGAAAAAATACATCTTTTTAAAATATATATTTTTAAAGATTTATTTTATTTTATTACAAAGTCAGATATACAGAGAGGAGAAGAGACAGAGAGGAAGATCTTCTGTCCGATGACTCACTCCCAAAGTGAGCACAACGGCTGGTGCTGTGCCAATCCGAAGCCAGGAACCAGGAACCTCCTCCAGGTCTCCCACGTGGGTGCAGGGTCCCAAGGCTTTGGGCCGGCCTCGACTGCTTTCCCAGGCCACAAGCCAGGAGCTGGATAGGAAGCAGGGCTGCCGGGATTAGAACTGGCAGCCCTATGGGATCCTGGCATGTTCAAGGTGAGGACTTTAGCCAATAGGCCACTGCGCTGGGCCCTGAATCATTTTTTAATGTATTATTTGTTTATTTTGAATTTTTGAATTTTGTGGTACAATTTCATATAGACTGAAATTCCCCTCAAACTCCCACCCCTGAAATATTTTCCCCATGTTGCTACAATAGCATAGTCCTTCATAAGGAGTCATAATTCCATCAGTGTCTTATTTAAGTGTGCCCCGACATTGCTGGTACAGACAACGTCAGACAGTCCAGCATCCCTTTGTCTGCACATGTCCAACAGTTTCATTGGGTGTCCATCTTTTGTTTGGAAGCAGGGATGATGCATTGTACTCCGCCCCCGCCCCTTACTCTCAATGGTGCAGGCGCAAGGAAGGCTCTCTCCTCGACTCTGGCTCTGGAGGTCTGAACTAGAACTTGAAGGGGGCAGACCTTTAGCCTAACACTGAAGATGCTCACGTAGCTGATGGAAGGTTCTGGGCTCTTCCTGTTCTCTTGAATCCAGCTTCCTGCTGCTGTGCACCCTGGGAGGCAGCAGGTGATGGCCCCAGTGCTTGGGTCTCCCGTGCCGCACACCCGGATGAAACTCCTGCTTTCTGGTGGCCTCAGCCCTGGGTCACTGCAGCCAGGATAAAAAAGTGACTAGGCTCTGTCTGTCTCAAACATTTAGGGCCCTGTGCAGTAGCCCACCATCTAGGTCTTTGCCTTGCACACACCGAGACCCCATATGACTGGCAGTTCTAATTCTGGCGGCCTCACTTCTCATCCAGTTCCCCAATTGCAGCCTGGGAAGGCAGTCAAGGAGGCCCAAAGTCTTGGGACCCTGCACCAACCGGCCTGGCGGTGGCAGGGGAGACCTGGACGAAGCTCTGGGTTCCTGTCTTCAGATCGGCTCAGCTCGGGCTGATGTGGGAATGAATCAGCAGACGGAAGATCTTCCTCTCTGTCTCTCATTCTCTATATATCTGACTTTCCAATAAAAATAAAATAAATGTAAAAAAATTTTTTTTAAAACAATAACATTTATTTGGGACCCAGCATGATGGCTCAGTGCCTAAATCCTTACTTTGCAAGTGCCAGGATAGCACTTGCTCCTGCTTGTGGCCTGGGAAAGCAGTCGAGGACGGCCCAAAGCCTTGGGACCCTGCACCCGCATGGGAGACCTGGAGGAAGTTCCTGACTCCTGGCTTCACATCGGCTCCTCTCCACCTGTTGTGGCCATTTGGGGAGTGAATCTGTGGATGGAAGTTCTTACTCTCTCTGCCTTTCCTCTCCATAAGCCTGATCTGCCTTTCAAATAAAAATCTTTTAAAAATATTTAATTTGAAAGGCAAGATTATTGAGACAGGAGGAGAAACAGAGCTCTTCCAGCCATAATAGCTAGAGCTGGGACAGGCCAAAGCAAGGGAGCTGCAACTCTCGCTGGGTCTCCCAGGTGGGTGCAGGGGCCCAAGCACATGGACTTCTTCTGCTTTCCCAGGCCATTAGGAGGCAGCTGGATGGGAAGTGGATCAGCCAGGACTCAAACTGATGCCCATACCAAATTCTAAGTGTCGCTACTTTGTGTCATAGGCCTCATTACCTCTTCCATCTTCCTGGTCAAAGATCTCCATTCATCCAACTGGAAATTTCGCTTAATGATCAATTGCCCATGACATTAGAGATTAGGGCTATTCAAAGTTGAAATCAGGCCTGGCGCAGTAGCCTAATGGCTAAAGTCCTTGCCTTGAACGCACTGGGATCCCATATGGGCGCTGGTTCTAATCCTGGAGGCTCCGCGTGACCTGGAAAAGCAGTTGAAGACAGCCCAAAGCCTTGGGACCCTGCACCTGCGTGGGAGACTCTGAAAAGCACTTGGAAACACTTGGGGAGGGAATCAACGGATGAAAGATCTTCTCCTCTGTCTTTCCTCCTCTCTCCATATCTGACTTTGCAATAAAAATAAATAAATCTTTAAAAAAATTATTTTTAATTGGGGGTGATGGGTGTTGGGGGGTGGCATTTGTGGTGCTGCAAGGTATACCTCCTTTTACAAGGCCAGCCTCCCAGTTCTGGTCCTGGCTTCTTCACTTCTCATCTGGCTCCCTAACTGTGCTCCTGAGAAGGCCCAGGAGGACACCCCAGGCGGGTCGGTTCTGCTGCTCATGAGAGCCCTGGAGGAAGCTCCTGGCCTTAGCCTGGCCCAGCTCTGGCCATTGCAGCCATTTGTGGGAGTGAAACATCTTTTATTCTCTCTCTCTCACTGCATCTCTCTCCCTTTCAAATAAGTAAGTCAATGAGCCTTTCTTAAAATAATAAAACTGTAACCATGTCTGTATTCCCAGGCCTGCCTAGCACGTGTCTGAATCGCACTAAATGCTTAGCAAATATAGATGGTGGTCAGTGACTCATTCATTCAACACAGATAAGGAACATTTTATTCCAGGGCGGGGCCTGCGACAGGCAGAGCTGAGGCGCAGTGGTCTCCGGCCCAGCCTGGCTGACTGGGCTAACCTCCCCCCAACACTCACCAGCATCCCCCTTGGTCTCGTTCAGCCTTGACTGCCCTGGGTGTCATGTAGGAGTTGCTGACAGGTCTGCCAATCCGGCACTGCTCCTCTGAGTCCCCAGAGAAGACAGGGCTGCTGTGACCAGCACTGTGTCCCCAACACAGTCTGGCACAGGGCAGGAGTTCAGGGAGTGTTTGTTGAGTGAATATGAGAGAGAGACAGATAAGAAAGAGTTGAAAAGTCTGACTCTTCAGCCACCTTCCTGCAATGACCCCACATTAAAAATAAATGTATTTATTTTTATTGGAAAGGCAGATTTACAGAGAGAAAGAGACACAAAGAGAAAGCTCTTCCATCCACTGATCTACTCCCCAAGTGGCCTCAACAGTCAGAGCTGAGCTGCTCCAAAGCCAGGAGCCAGGAGTTCCCTTGTGTGTGCAAGGTCCCAAGGCTCTGAGCCATCCTTGACTGCTTTCCCAGGCCACAAGCAGGGAGCTGGACGGGAAATGGAGTTGCCGGGATTAGAACCAGTGCCCATATGGGGTCCTGGCACATGCAAGGTGAGAATTTGGCCATTAGGCTATCACATTGCTCCCTCCTTAAAAAAAAAAAAAAAAAAAAAAAAAAAAAAAGATTTATTTATTTGAAAGTCAGAGTTACAGAGAGATATTTCCATCTACTGGTTCAATTTCTTTTTTTTTTTTTTTCACACAAACAGAGCTTTATTAACACGTGGACTACTGGTTCAATTTCTAGCAGCTCCAATAACCAATTCTAATTTTGGCCAGGAGCTTCTTCTGGGTCTCCCAGACAGGTGCAGGGGTCCAAGGGCTTGGGGCCATCTTCTACTGCTTTCCCAAGCCATTAGCAGGGAGCTGGAAGGGAAGTAGAACAGCTGGGACTCGAACCAGAGTCCATATGGGATGCTGGTGCTGCAAGTTAGAGGCTTAGTGTGCTGCACCACAGCAGCAAAATAAATAACACGCAAAAAAAGGAAAATTAGCAGTTGTCCTTTTTGCCATCATTTTTGATCCTTCTCTTACTTTTTAAAAATCGTTTCTACTTGATAAATAAGGCATAGAGAGACAGACATAGACAGCTTGTCCATCCAGCCCTTCATTCCCCAAATGCCTGCAACAGTGAGAGCTGGGCCAGGTCTGAAGCCAAGAGCCAGGAACTCAGTCTGGCTCTCCAGATTACTAACGTGCGTTGGCAGGGCCCCAAGCGCTTAAGCTGTCACCTGTTACGGGGTGCCCAAACCTGGAGCAGAGCTGAGAGGCGCCCAAGCCCGCCGGTTAAGGAGCAAGGATGCAAGCATCAGTCTAACCACGTGGCAGACCCCTCGCTATCTCAGCCAGCAACCCAGCCCCCCACAGCCTCGGGAGCTACAGCCACTGCAACCCACCCAGCAACTGCTGGCTCTGACGGCCCCTCCCTCAAGCCCTGTCCTGCCAGCCTTTCTGCACGTGGCATTACTGACCAGCCATCCCAGCATCCCTCCAGACCCTCAGGCCTCAGTGGCCAATTTCCTGCCACTCCCGGGGCGAAGCCTGCCTTTCTGCTCCCCACCTTTGGACCCTGGTAACCCAGGTGCCCGGGGTGGGGGGGAGTTTGTGGGACACAGCTGAGCAGGCACTGGCTTGCATGGGGGTTAGGGGGATCCGGCACTCTGTCGCCCCCTCATGGCCAGCCTGGGCTTGCTTGGAAAACTGCCCTCCACAGTTTCACTTGGGGAAGCCCAGGTTTGGCTTTTAACCCCGGACCCGGCAGGCTTCCATGCCCTGGGCATCGCTTGCTCTCCATCTGCTAGTTGGGTTTTGCCAGGGGAGGACCTGCACAGGAGCTCCAAGGGTGGGCAGGGAGAAGATGTTTGCTTCCTGGGTCCCTCCCTGCACCTGCCACCCTGGGTCAGCTCCCTCCCTGCCCAACACCTGGCTGGTTCCCACTGACTGCTCTCCAAACTCTGTCCCTGCAGTCAGCCCAAGGTGGGAGTGTGGGGAAGGACTTGCCCCACCCCACCGTGGCTGTCCCACACTGCGGGAGCCTCCCTATTCTGCCCACTACTCTAGAAGTCACCCTGCTTCCTTCTGGGATCCCAAAAAATCCCCGTGGGACACATAGGGGAGCCTGGGAAAGAACGGGGGTCGGGGGAGGGAATTGTTCTTGGGAGGAACTGACCTGCCAACTGGGTGGAGGGGAGATGTATGTGCAGTTTTTCTGGAATGTTCTATCCAGGGTCGTTTGGAGGAAGCAGCTGTCCTTGCCGGTCCCTATGGAGGCAGGTAAACAGACAAGGGCTCCTGGGTGTTCTGTCTCCTGAAGGGAATCGAGCAGTACGGTCCAGGGAGGTGAAGTTATCTGCTCGACGCCACACAGCCAACGATGCCAAGAGTGGCTACTTTTTGTTTGTTTTTAAAGGAACTGTATGACTTTCATTTATACAAAGTTCTGGAACCCATGAAACTCATCTTGGGTTATAAGGAAGGGAGGGAGGGTAATCTGGGAGCAAAGTAGAGTGCACAGTCCCAAAGGGGGGCACAAGGCAACAGTCTTGATTTGGCGGTGAGTTCCATGGGGTATTTGTTCCTTACCGCGCTTACTGTTCCCTGAATCAGGCACTTTTTTAAAAAAAGACTTATTTTATTTTTATTGCAACATCATATATACAGAGAGGAAAATCTTCCGTTCCATAATTCACTCCCCAAGTGACCGCAACGGTTGGAGCTGTGCCAATCTGAAGCCAGGAACTTCCTCCGGGTCTCCTACGCAGGTGCAGGGTCCCAAGGCTTTGGGCCGTCCTCGACTCCTTTCCCAGGCCACGAACAGAGAGCTGGATGGGAAGTGGGGCTGCTGGGGTTAGAACCGGTGTCCATACGGGATCCCCATGCATTCAAGGCGAGGACTTTAACCGTCAGATCACTGCGTCGGGCCCCAGGCACTTTTGATGCAAAAGATTAAAACAAAATGTTTAGGAACCTCACAGCTGTCCTTTTTTGGAGTGCTACATTGCAGGGCTAACCCAAAGTCCTGGGAGAAATAAATAATAATAATAATAATAACCCGAAGTCCTTGAGACAGTCACAGATTCTCAGGATGCTGTAGGAAGGAGGTGCTGATGGTGGAAAACCTCATACATTGCCTCACTCGCTGAAAACAAAGTGTTTTTCACCCCCGAAAGACACAGCCACGTGAAGACACCTGCTGGCAGGGAGGGTGGCCAAGCAAAGAAGAGGGAACTACAAAAGCTACTAAATGATTGTCTGGGGGAAAAATTGGAGCCTCAGAATTGATGTTGGGTGAAACAAACCCAAAATGTCCACAGGGACTCCAGCATCACAGTGCCTGGCCGTCATGGCTGTAAGTTTAATGATGATGTGACTGTTTAAAAATGTAGACGTCTGAGGTTGTACAGCTCCTGTGTTGGTTATTGTCTGTAGCCCTGGCCTCTTTCTCTTCTGTTGAAGTCTTTATTTAGTGCAAGCCAGGAAGCCTTTGACCATAATGGAAATTTAAAACGTTATCTCAAAAAAATATGTTTGAAAAAAATGTCGGTCGGGGCCAGTGCTGGATGGGGAATAGGGGGAGAGGAAAGGAGAAGTAGGGAGAAGGAAAAGGGTGGCGTGGGTGGCTGAGTGACACGGTTCCGATCAATTGGGTGCTGCTGGCAGGTGTCCGGACCTCCGTGAGCCCAGACAAGGGGAAACTGAGACGCCCGAGGTAGGCACCCTGAGGTGTGGCCAAGTTGCAAGTTCTGGAAGTCTATGGGGGTGGTGGTCCCAACCTTGCAGGGGGGGGAAGTGGACCCGAGACGGCTCAGGGCTGCTCCCTGAAGTCTCCCCACGCCAGCCCAGGGCCGGATACCCTTGGTATTGTAGTAGCATCCATAGGTAACAAGTCCCGACCTCCCAGACGGGACCTGTCCCAGCAGCGGGAAGGGGTGGAGTGGAGGAGCTTTCCCCAATTCCAGAAACCTGCATTTGGGGTGGCGGTCTAGAGGGGTTAAGGTGGCGCGGCAGGGGAGGAGTTAACGGGGGCGGGCCTGGCGAGGCGGGGCCTCTGCCTGCGGCTCCGGTCCCCGGGGCCCCGAGGGAATCGCTGCTGTCCTGCCCCGCGGGGGCGCCCGCTGGGTCCCCGCGCCGCGGCCGCCCGCCGTCGG
Source organism: Ochotona princeps (assembly GCF_030435755.1). Taxonomy (NCBI): domain Eukaryota; kingdom Metazoa; phylum Chordata; class Mammalia; order Lagomorpha; family Ochotonidae; genus Ochotona; species Ochotona princeps. The sequence continues at coordinate 53,000,646 of NC_080847.1, read as the reverse complement.
ACCTGGCTCGCAGTGGACAGAGGTGCCGGCGCGCGTCTCATCCAGCAGCCGGCAGGTGCAGGTAAGCACCCGCCCTCCCCGCGACCATCCCCCAGGCCGTGCCCTCGCCCCCGCTGCCCACCGTGCGCCCCGCGTCCCCATGGGGTGCGCTGCCTCATGCAGGTCTCTCTCTGAGCCTCCCGGGTGTGTCTCTCGGGCTTTGGGTCCCAGGGTCTATCGCGGAGCTCCCAGTTCGGCTTGGCTGTCCCTGGGCGCCCCACCACCACCTCCCCACAATCACACACACACACACACACACACACACACACACACCGGCTTCCCGAGCGCCCGCCAGTGTTCGCCCTTCCCGTCTCTGTGTCGCCTGTGTGGCCCGGTCTGAGACCTTATTTCCGCACCTTCAGCCTCATCTTCTTCCCCTTGCAAAACCTCATCCCAGAACTCTCCTGGGGAAAGAGATGAGGGCAAGGGAAAGGTGACCTGAAACAAATGAACTCAGGGGCACTGTGTCCTGGACGCCCCCCTTGTCCAGTTACCCCCACTATCACCCTCCAGTTGCAGGAATTCCTGCCTGGGAGGTGGGGTGGACTTCCTCCCCTCACTTCCTTCCAGAATTTGGCTGGGCCATTATTAACTCCTTCCTACTTTGGCCCCAGTCCCCCAGACACACACACACACACACACACCTGGAACTTGACCCTCCCATTTCCCCCACCCACCACAATGCCTGCTCCACGGTTCCTCTGTGTGTGTGTGTGTGTGTGTGTGCGAGTGAATAGGTGTGTGGGCTGATGGGGGGGTTCAAGAAGAAGATGGAGCCACATCCCCCCATGCCTTCCCAGGGGGACCACCATGAGCCTACTCAGAGATCCCCCCACCCACACTTGAGGTTTAGGGTTAAGGTGCAGCTACGCTGGGGCAGATGGGTGGGGAGCTCCTTAACCGTGGGGACTGAGAATCCAGAAACCCTGTCCTCTTGGTGAAGACAGGACCCAACTTCAAGGGCAAGGACAGGTGTGTGTAGGGGGAGTAGTCCGGGAGCCCAGGTCCTGTATCTCGGCCCAGAGCTCCTGGAGATTCGCTGGACTGTCCAAAGCACAGCAGCCCTCCGTGTGCCTGCCTGCCCTCCCCTGCGTTGCTTCAACCAAAGGAAACTGAGTCCCGAGCAAGTCCCCTTGGACTGAGTTGGTGCTAGGCTCTCACTGCAGTTCCAGGGGAGCTTAAATCCAGAGCTCTGGCTTCCTGTGTCGCCGCTAAGGAGGATTATCTTTTTGGGGGGGTTGGGGGGGAACATGAGGCTTCGTGCAGTGAGGCGGCAAGGGGTGCCAGGGGAGGTGAGCGTGCCTGGCTGGCACCCAGAAGGGAGGGCTTGAGAAAAATATTTCCCAAACCTTGTAGCTTGGGTGGTGCTGGGGTGGGGAGCAAGAGAGGGAGCAGGGGCGGGGGGCAGAGAAACGGGGGTAAACCCCCACCCCCTGGCTCTGACCCTACCCTGCAAGCCCACTGTTCCCTCCCTAGGGACAGGGCCTATAATTTGGTTTGTGTCTAGACAAATAATAACTCAGCCGGTGTCAGCAGGGAGGGCCAAGGCCCCCTGGAGGAGCAGGGGGTGAGGAGGCCGGGCGGGGTGCCTGAGGTCCCCTCCCCAGGTGGTGGGGGGTGGTCTCAGGCCCAGGTGGCAGGGGGTGCCAGGCTGTGTCCCCAGCACCACACTCTGCCTCTGTGAATCCAGGCCTGGGGGACTTTAAAGGGCTCAGGAGAGCCAACAGGGGTGCGGGGAGGGTTGAGGGGTGGGTGAGGCTTGGGGCATGGAGCATGTGCTCCTATTTCTGTAAGAAAAGGGAAACACACGTTTGTGGGGCCAAGATAAAAAATCGGTGAGGTTTAATAATAGATTCTAAAAGTCAAAGCATGTTTGAAAAAAAAAAAAATCCTAGAGTGTGCTAACAATAGAACTTGAGAATCCTGGAATGCAAGGCTCCTGGAGTATTGAACACCTCGAAGGGAAGGGCCGGCACTGACCAAACCAGTGGGGGGTGCCGCCATAATAGAACGGAAGGCGTATAAAGGTCTAGAATGTTCTAGAATGTTCTGTAGAACCAGGCTAACTATAGAACTTAGGGATCCAAAAACGTGGAATCTAGAACATCAGGAGGATGCAGATGTTGGAGGGGGGCTGAGGACTCCAAGTTTTCCTTCTGGGGAGTGGGGAATAGTGGAGCCCACCCCTTCCATAGAAAATGGGGAAACTGAGTCTGGGCAGGGCGGTTGGGTGGCCTGGCTAACCCTCCCACCCGGGTTTCCGCTGCATGGCTGCCAGGACAGCAGGTGGGGAGCGAGGCAAGGCACTGTGATCACATTTCGTTCCCTAATGAGCAGACCGGAGCTGGCCGGGTCCCCTGGGGCTGCCTGCCGCTGGAGCCCACAGAGGGAAGGGGCGGACCGCTGGACAGGCCGGTGAGAGTGTGAGAGCTGGGGCTGTGGGGGTCTGCATAACTTGTCTCTAGCCTTGCTGGATTTGGGGGCTGGGTGGGTGGTTGGCCAGCCTCCCAGGGGTGTGGAGGGAGACTTATCTTAACCCGGGGCAGCTGGGGCCTGTGAGAGAGGCCGGGGGGGGGGGGGGTCTGAGCCATGTCTGTTGGTGCCTGCTATCCTATCGCCTCATGTGAGGGCTTTATCTCTGCACGGGGCCAGCAGGGCAGTGCAGGGGCAGGGAGGGAAAGGGAGGAGCCTGTGGGACAGGGAGAGCTAACTGTAGGGTGTGAGATTTGGGGGTTCACCCTGCCAGAGGCTGAGAAAGGAAGTTAGCTTTGTTCCCAACTGAAGAGGTCCTGACCCCCTGGGGGCCAGCTAGGGAGGTTAGGGGAGACCTGGAGGTGCCTGGGGGTCCATGGGGTTGCTTCCACTGGTTGTGGCGACACCGTTTTTCTCCAGCACCTTCTCCCAGAGCTTGGAGGGCCCCACCCCAGGGGAAACTGGAATGGGAGAGAGAAGACTGAGCAAGGGGCCCTGCCCTGTCCCTGGACATGACCTGGACAAGAAGCTCTGGGCCTCAGGTTCCAATGTCCAGCATCTGTAAGCAGTAGGTGCACTGGGGAGGGGGAGGGGTGTGAAGAGGAAGGGGCGAGGCCACGCCGCGGTTCCCATGGAGGAAGTTAGCAGTGGGAAGTAACACCAGTTCCCTGCCTGGTGTGCACCTGCTCCAGCCTGGGCCAAGCTCAAGAGATGGACAGAGATGGAGGTGTGGGGATAGAGAAGGGGCCCCCTCCAGCTTCCCCACCACATGAGCTAGACAGGCACTCCTGGGTCTGTTTGCTGCCCGGACACTGCATAGCCCACTCACTGGGGCTTTTCCCTGCTGTGCTGTGGCCAGTGCCACTACCGGCTCGGCTCACCGAAGGGGAACCAGTCTCCTGAGGGTCTCTTTACCTCCTGGAAGGAAGGAGGGGGAAGACCAAGAGGCAGAGAAAGAATGGGGGTGAGGGGACTAGAGGCCCCAGAGAGGAGCGCAAGATCTTGCTGTCCCAGTCGCAGTTAGGTGCCCCTCCCAGAGACTGCAGTGGTGTGGGGGTGGCGAGGGGAGTAGCCGCAGCTCTGAGGACCCCACTGGGTAGGAGGTGGTGAGTGCACCCACCATAAGCTTTCACAGGGGATTATGACGCCGGCATATCCTGCCTGCCATTCCCCCTGAGGACTGGATTGAGCCTGACTTGGCGGGGGTGGGAGGGTTACAGCCTTGGTGTAGAGTGAGTCGGTGTAGGGGAATGGGCTGCTCGGTGTGCTCCTGGCCCTGGGTTTCTGGGAAGTGTCATGGAGGCATCTGTGCCTGGTCACTTATTGAGCACCTCCTGTATACTGCAGATGTTGTTGCCCGGGAGACCCGCCCGTTCTGGATGGACAGGGAGGGGCTGAGGAAGTGGAGGAGGAAGCCCGCCCAGGCCAAGGGTTATCTATTTATTTATTCAGAATGAGATCTATTTGAAGGGTGGAGCAACTAAGAGAGGGAGAAATAGAGTTCTTGCATCCACTGGTCCATCCATCCACCACATGGGGATGCAACAGCCAGGGCTGGACCAGGCCAAAGCCAGGGGTCTGGAACTCCGTTGGGGTCTCCTACATGGACAGCAGGGGCCCAAGCACTTGAGCTGTCACCTGCTGCCTCAGATGCACATTAGCAGGAGCCAGCATGGAGAGCGCAGCTGGGACTTGAACCAGGCACTCCGAGCTCCCCAGTTCCACCTTCCCCCACCGCATCCTCAGAGTATGGAGTGCTTCCCCCTTCTCACTGCCTCACACTGAGTTTCCAATTAAGATCTTGTTTTGAGAAACAGAGAGAAAAGGAGGGGCTAGCGCTGTGGTGCCGTAAGTTAAGCTGCTGTCTGCAGTGCCAGCATCCCATATGAACACTAGTTCAAGTCCCAGCTGCTCTCTGCTGTCATACTTGGGGAAAGCAGCAGAGGACTGCCCAAGTGCGCAGGCCCCTCCTGCACGCATGTTGGAGACCCTGAAGAAGCTCCTGGCTTGGCTTAGGTCTCCCCCAGCCTCAGCTGTTGTGGCTGTTTGGGAAGTGAACCAAAGAAACAGGTTTCTGCCTCTCTTCTCTCTGTGACTTTCTTTTTAGCGATTTTATTGGAGCCACAGACTTACAGAGACAAGGACAGAAATAACTTCTATCCACTGGTTCATTCCCCAAGCGGCCGCAACAGCCGGAGCTGAGCCAATACAGAGCCAGGAGCTTTCTTCGGGTCTCCCACGCGGGTGCAGGGTCCCAAGGTTTTGGGCCATCCTCAACTGCTTTCCCAGGCCACAAGCATGGAGCTGGATGGGAAGTGGAGCCGCTGGGACACAAACCTCGGTGGCATCCCATACTGGCACTGGTCCTAGTCCTAGTCCTTGGGACCCTGCACCTGTGTGGGAGACCCAGAAAAAGCTCTTGGCTCCTGATTCCAGATTGGTCCAGCTCTGGCCATGGTGGCCACTGGAGAGGGAAGCAGCGGACAGAAGAGCTCTCTCTCTGTGTCTTTCCCTTTCTCTGTCTCTCAACTTTAAAAATAGAGAAAGAGAAAACATTTCACATCCAATGAAAACCAAACATGTGCGGAGGCTGGACAGAATGACACGGCCAGTGCCTGTGACATGGTCAGGCTCTTGGGTCCTGCTTGCCGCTCTCCCCTGAGCCAGGGGCACACAACCCATGGCTCCCTGCGAGGTTGGAGGAGGAGTGTCCCCATTTTGCCTTGGACTGAACCCAGCAGCCCCTTCCTGCCCTGTCCTGGCCCCTCTGTGTCCAGCCCTTGTTGGAACCGAAGCAGTGGCCGGAGGAGAGGGCTGACAGGGCCAGAGCTGTCTCCTCCGTCCCCAGAACCCTGGACAGGTCTCAGGCCTCTCTGCACCTCAGTTGGCCGGGGTGCAGCACACCACCCCTAGGTGAGGTTTGAGGAGGTGTTCATGCGGTGATGCCCAGGGGAAGCGCTGAGGATGGGGAACACCCTATTGCGCATCAACTGACAAGATAAGGCTATTCTACATGCCGCTTGGAGGCAGGGGGCTGTGTGTCCCAGGTCTGGAGTGGGGGTGGGCCAAATCCACCTTGCTGAGCCCTGTTCCCCCGCTCCTCCCACCCTGCCACCGTCTTGATCTTAGCATCTGTCTGGGGAGATGACCCCTGCCTCTCCCAGGCTGTCCTCTGAGCTGCGCGGCTGGGACAGGCACCCAAGGGGGCTGGGACGGTGTGTCCACGCATCCTCACGCTGTCCTCTCTCCTCCCCCACAGGCACTGCTGCCCGGTCAGCCTTGAACTTAGTGTTGAGTTGGGAGCCATTCCCCCTCCCAACCCCTTGGACAGCACCAGGACCAAGCCAGAGTTGGTCTCCTGCCCCGCTCCATCCCTACACCTCTGACCTCATTCTTCTGGTCCCCCCCAGCCTGTCTCCTGAGAGCCCCTCCCTTCTACACATACCCCCTTCCCGGGAGAGGGAACGCCTCCTTTCTCCCACTCCTCCTCATTTCCTGCATGGCATCCTAGGAAACGCCACCCTGGTCTCTCCAGCTCTCCCTGACTGCACTGTCCCGTGGGTCTCCTTTGCCTTCTAGGACATTCTGCACCACTTGTACCTCACTGTGCCCTGCTCCACTGTGACTTTCCAGGTCTTCTGCAGCCATCTCCCGTATCAGCACCACCTACTGAGGCCAGCTTTTGTGAGGACTCCCCCAGAATCCCTGGTTAGGGTCTAGAAACTCCTGGACAAACCCCTTTATTGAGCCCCCACCCCTCAGCCTCTGCCTCGCCCCTTGGCCCGCCTTGTTGTTCCCCTGAGCCTCCGAGCAGGGGGCTTGGGGGGTGTGCTCCGATGGCCTCCCGCCCCCCGTGGCCCTGCAGCCCCTGTGGGCCGGGGGGGACGCGTGGAAAGCCGCGCCCGGGATGGGCAACCGCACGTGGGACGGCTGCCACGTGGACTCGCGCGTGGACCACCTCTTTCCCCCGTCCCTCTACATCTTTGTCATCGGCGTGGGGCTGCCCACCAACTGCTTGGCACTGTGGGCGGCCTACCGCCAGGTGCGCCAACGCAACGAGCTGGGCGTCTATCTGATGAACCTCAGCGTCGCAGACCTGCTCTACATCTGCACACTGCCGCTCTGGGTCGACTACTTCCTGCACCACGACAACTGGATCCACGGCCCCAGCTCCTGCAAGCTCTTCGGCTTCGTCTTCTACACCAACATCTACATCAGCATCGCTTTCCTTTGCTGCATCTCCGTAGACCGCTACCTGGCCGTGGCCCACCCGCTGCGCTTTGCGCGCCTGCGCCGCGTTAAGACAGCCGTGGCCGTGAGCTCCGTGGTCTGGGCCACCGAGCTGGGCGCCAACTCGGCGCCCCTGTTCCATGACGAGCTCTTCCGCGACCGCTACAACCACACCTTCTGCTTCGAGAAGTTCCCTATGGAGGGCTGGGTGGCCTGGATGAATCTCTACCGCGTCTTCGCCGGCTTCCTCTTCCCTTGGGCGCTCATGCTGCTCTCCTACCGCGGCATCCTGCGGGCCGTGCGGGCCAGCGTGTCCACCGAGCGCCGGGAGAAGGTCCGGATCAAGCGGCTGGCGCTGGGCCTCATCGCCATCGTGTTGGTCTGCTTCGCGCCCTACCACGTCCTGCTGCTCTTGCGCAGCGCCATGTACCTGGGCCGCCCCTGGGACTGTGGCTTCGAGGAGCGCGTCTTCGCCGCCTACCACAGCTCGCTGGCTTTCACCAGCCTCAACTGTGTCGCTGACCCCATCCTCTACTGCCTGGTCAACGAGGGTGCCCGAGGCGACGTAGCCCAGGCGCTGCACGACTTGTTGCGATTCCTGGCCAGTGACAAGCCCCAAGAGATGGCCACGGCTTCTCTCACCCTGGAGACCCCACTCACCTCCAAGAGGAAGGGCAGCGCTGCCGGAGCAGCGGCGGTTGGCTGGGTTGCCACACCACCCACCCCTGGGGAACAGGTGCAGCTGAAGATGCTAGCGCCACCACTGCTGCCCAAGTGAACTGCACCATCATCCCTGTCCCTCCCTGCCTGCTTATGCAAACTGTATGTAAATAAGACGGTGTGCATATTCGTAAGAATAACAGGAGAATGAGTTGGTATGCTACTGGCCAACTGGCTTCTTCCACCAAGGCCAGCCCACAGCCCTGGGCCTGTCCCACACGAGCTGCAGGGCCCTGTTATGATCTGGGAGTGGTGGTGGTGGTGGGTTCCCTGAAGAGGGTAACAGGAAATTAACCCAAACACCAAAGTTCATGTGATTCCCAGGAGATAAAGACCAAGGGAGGACAAAATCCCCACAAGAGGCCGCAAGTCTGTGACTTACAGGGGGAGGTGGCTGCAGAACACTGAAGCCAGAGTTGGTTTTCTGGCAGCAGCTCCAATCCATGTTGCAGCTTGAGACAGCCCAGGCTGCGCCCCTGCCTAATTGGGAAAGCACCGCCCCCCTTCCCCGGCCCCAGTGGGTGACTGCCGAGTCGTGGTGTGTGCCAAGCTCTGCTGCCCTCTCTTTGGGAGGGACCACGATGAAAGGAGGGGAGCCTGGGTGTAGGTAATCCAGGCAGACTGCCTAGAGGAGGAGTGAGCAGGGTAGCCCCCACCCCCAGGGAAGGAAACAAAACCAAGGGGATTGACAATGCCTTCATTTCATGGAAGGGCAGGGGTGGTGCGGGGGACCCTGGGTGCTGGGCCTGCCCTCTGCGGCTCAGGATGGGAGAGTAAAAGAAAGAAATAAATAGATGTTTGGAATTGTTCAGTGTTAAGGGGGGTGGTAAACCAGTTGAGGGGGACAAAAAGTGACCTGGAGGAATGAGGAAGACTCTGGGCAGGTGAGACCTGAAGGTGGTGGGAGGTCAGCAGAGGGAACAGGCATGGGGGAGGGTCAGCTCTTAGAAAAACGGGAGGCCCAGAACAGAAACGATGTGACCTACATATCAACGGATCCTGCGGGCTGCCACCTGGGAAGTCGATGAGGGGAGGCGAGGGCAGAAGCTGGAAGCCCAACGAGCAGTAAGTTCAACTTCACTTGCACAGATCCCGGCTGGGGCCCGGGGGTGGGGTGGAAGTGGGAATGGGGCAAGGAGCAGCTACAACCTCCCACATCCCAGGTTAGGTTTGTTGGGAAGGGCTCCTGGTATGGATGGGGCCTGTGGGCCTAGGGCAAGGCCGTGACTCCAGGCCCCTGAGCGGGGCTGGCCACCAGAGATGGCCTGTGAGTCAGCACCCCAGCTGCCCGGCCTGCTTCTCCTCTCTCCAGCTCTGCCTCGGTTCCCACGCCCCCGGGGATGGTCCGGGATCCCTTCCCCTGCCTCTTGGGGCGGGGCGGGGGGAATCACCAGCAATGGCCCCAATGATGTCAGTCCCTAAGGCTGGCTTGATGGCAGTGGGAGTTTCAGCTCCGGACAGGTCTCCTGCCACAACTCTCCCCTCTCACAGGGCAGGTGCTCAAGGATGGCTCCCCCTGGGCGGGGAAGATGCCCACACTACGTACACCCTGGCTGCACAAGAGTCCCTCTCAGTGGATGGAAAAACCCACACTTGGAGGAGAAGGGGGGGAAGGGCAAGGGGGTGAGGAAGCCGTGAGATGCAGGAAGCCAGGGCTTTGGTGCCTGGCGGGGACGGGGTGAGGGGAGGAGAATGGCTTGCAGAGACTGGGAGGCTTCCCAACAGGCCCCAAAGCTACCAAGATGCAGATGCAAGGGGCCAAGGTGCAGTGAACACAGCCCCTGTGGAGGGTCAGCATCACCCCCACCACGCGCACCTTGCCACTCATTCAATAGCAGGCTCTGTTCTAGGCTCCAAGGAAACAACACTTTGGGCTCATGTCCTGGGTCACCCCAATAGGTCCTCGATCCCCGGGCTTACGCAGCGTCCCCCCAATCAGGGCTCAAAAGACACCCCAGCACCACAGGAGGCAGGTTCCCCAGTGCCAGGGACCTGGGCAAAGGATCCTCAGGGGGTGCAGTGCATGGATGCCAAGGAAGGCGTGGGGTCCCCTGCCTCCAACACGGGGTGCGGGGAGGTGTGCCTTTGTTCCTCCTGCACCCGGCCCGGCTCCCCGCCTGCCTGTCCCTCAGCTCTCAACCCCTTGCTGACCCTGTTTACATGATCTTGCTCCCTGCTGGGCCACTCGACCATGTTCTTCAGCTCCATGCTGGGCCAGCTCCCTGGGGACCCTCACTACCCCCACCACACACACCCCACAGTGGAGGAAGCTGGGTTTGGGGTTGGAGGACGGTCGGGTTTTATATGTTCCAAGCTGCGCCATGCAGTTCTGCAGACCCCAGAAGCCTGCACCCGCTCGCAGCCCCCTATCCGGCCTCCATTCCCCGGGAAAGGGCAGGATGAAGCGGCACCCTGATCCAGGGCCCCAACACCTGCCAGTTCCCAGGGAAGGTTCTCCCTACACCTAATTAGGACGAACGCAGTGCGCTTCCCTGGGCGTGACGTCACGCCGCGGTGACGTCACACCGGAGCGGCTGTTGGACGGCACCTCCCACCCGCCCTCCTCAGCGAGCGCACGTCGTCGACGCAGAGGCGGTGTCAGGGCACGCCCCCGCCCCCTCGGGCGTGCTGACGCACGGACGCAGGGACGCACGGCCGCGCGAGCGGGCGGTGGAGCAGCGGCGCCCCGCCCACAGTAAGCCGGGCTGCGCGTGCCCAGTGCGGCCGCCAAGATGGTGGTGGGCGCGTTCCCCATGGCGAAGCTGCTCTACCTGGGCATCCGGCAGGTCAGCAAGCCGCTAGCCAACCGCATTAAGGAGGCCGCCCGCCGCAGCGAGTTCTTCAAGACCTACATCTGCCTCCCTCCGGCTCAGCGTGAGTCCGACCCCACGTCCCTTCTCCGACCCCTCGCAGGTGGTTACCGAGGGGACGGACAGGTGTCCACGACCAATTACAGCCCGCACCGGCAAAAGTCTTGGGTAGCCAATAGGGAGGGCTGCTGGCAGAAGGGCATGCGGGTCAGCCAATAGTGAGGGCAGGCGTGCGGTGAGGGGGCGGAGCGAGGCGCCCCGGCGGGAGTTGGAGTTCTTAGCCAATAGAAGAAGAGAGCTCGTGGAGGATTGACGTCGGCGCGAGCCAATAATGTGGGAGATAGAAGTGATTTGGGCGGGCTTACCGGGCTAAATGGCTCAATGGACTAGGGGCGGAATTGAGGAGGGACCGGTCAGTCTTTGCCAAGGCGTCCTTGGGCAGTTTCGGGGTGGAAGCTCTGCTTCCCTGCTGTCCGGGGAGGTTAGAGGGCCGTCGATGGCACCCGTTTGGAACCTTGGTGTTGGGCGAGGGACACGGGTAAAGGCGCGAGGCTGGTGGGTGACGTTTGAAATCCAGGCGCGTGTCCCGGACGGTCTTGGCCAAAAGGGAATTAGAACCGGGCTGGACGTTCATCGTGTCTTCCTTAGGCCACGCGTGCACTCCGCACTCATCCCCACGCCGGCAGAAACCCTCCTGACTGTGCCAAACCACAGTGGTCAGGATGGTGGGAGCTTCCCCAGGTCAAATGTGCTGGGAGTCCTGGGGTCAGGAAGACCAAAACAAAACAACACTTAGGAGAGTGAGCAGCTTTGAAAAAAGGTGGTGTACACTGTAGCCTCAAAGAAGGGGACCCCTCCTCCGCCCCTGCATGGACACTGGCCGTGGAATGGGGTTCCAGGCAGAGGGAGACTTCCCACTGGGACCCGAGGGGCCGGGATGGACCCCCGGGCCTGGTCAGCTCCCGGTCCATCTCGGCCTGCCCTCGCTGGGCCCCGTCCTTGAGTGACAGTTTAGACTTGGAGTTGTGGCCTCTCCCCTGCCCGTCCAGCCACGTTGGGCGCCCCTTGAGCGCTGCCAGCCTCTTCTTCCTCCTGGTTTGCGCCAGGCTGGGTGCTCCCTAAGCGCTGCTCTCCCAGCAGGTCACCCGAAGGACACTGCAAGTTCCGGGACCCTGCACGTTTGTGCGGCCAGTTGTGCTTAGGTAGATTGGTGGGTAGGATGGATACCTCGGAGGGACTTCAGGAACTTTCTTTCTTGGTGGTGATGGGGAATCAGACACTCAACAGCAGAGCAGGTAGCACACCAGCGTTCTCCCTGTTGGCCAGCTGTGGCTCACCAGGGCTGGCAGGGGCTTGCGTCCCCCACCCTGTGACACACACCAGGAAACAGTGATGTCATGTTCGTTGTCAGTTATCCACTACCTGTGGAGAAGTAAACACGGGAAGATAAGAGAGGAGGGGGACGCGTAGGCGGTCTGGGCAGTGAGTGATTGCTGGAGGTGCCTTGGCCTTCACCCCTCTGGACCAGATGGAAAATTCTAGTTTCTTCCTCCACTGACAGTTGGCACTGTCCCCAGCATACAAAATTCCAGGGAGGATGTTCCTGATCCCTGGGTAGCCTTGGAGGATCTCAGAGAAAGTTCGTGGAGATATGCCCAGTCCCTCCTCAACCCCCATGCCACACAGTATGTCTGCCATTGGGCCCTCTAGTTCGAGGTCACAGCCACGTGACATGAGGGAGACAGTGTTTCCCGGACCCCCTTCCCCCACAGTCTGCACTCCTGACCCTCTAGCCCTTTGTACTGTTGGGGACGCGGCCCCTGGGCCAGAGCTTTGAGCCCTTGCCTATGGTTGGAGTCACCGTGGGCGGTTCACCCACTGCTGGGTGGCTGAGGACGTCTCCCGGGGGGGTCCCCATGTTTATCTGTGGTGGCACCTGGGACCTCTTGCTAATGCTGAGACCCTGGCGAGGAGCCCTGCCCTTGCTCTTGGCAGTGGGTGGCCAGCACCTCCCTCTTGGAGCCAGGTGGGCTTGGCCAGTATGGCCAGGGCCTGGCTGGGGGGTCACATGGGGCTGGGTCAGTTTCCTTTGGCCACACAGCAGTTGCATCCACAGTCGAGACCCTCCTCCGACCTTGTGGAGCTGTGACAGGGCCGCTGTGGTGACCGGATCCGCAAGAATTGGCTGTTTCTCCCACACTTACTTGGAGAGATTTTCATGAAGGCACAGGCGGAAGTCACAGGCCAGAGGCCAGCTGACCAGGAGCTGCTCCACTTCCTTGTCCCTTTTCTGTGGTCAGAGCCACCTTCTGGACACTCCAAAGATGGGGACATTGTGCGAGGGCAGCATTCAGAGGACCAGAGGCTATGCCTCAGCCTATATGGAGCAGGTAGTCTTGGGTCTGGGCTTGGGACCGCCCTGACCACTGGAGGCTTTGTGTGAGCGCAGGAGTAGAACCGGCCTCCCCCTGGGCAGTGCCCGGTGAGCCATGTGCCCACTGCCCCCGTGGCAGCACAGCACAACCGGGCATTAGTGTTGGAAAGCATAAATACATCGAACCCACATAAATACCCGCTCTGCATCTGTGCGCCTCACATTCCACTCCTGGCTTTCTGCCCTAGGGGTCCCAGCCCTGCCACGTACCCAGGGTGTGACCCAGGCACCTTCTTCCACGTTCACCCCACAGGTTTGCTGCCCGGAAGCCTCCACGGTTGGTAGCAGCCTGGTCAGGTGCTAAGCGGGTCCTCCTGGGAGATGGGGGACTGGTTAGACCCTGACCTGCAGATGGCAGCCTGCAAGTGACCCAGGTGTGTCCCTCCGTCCAGCTGGAGGAACCCCCTCTTCCCAGTCCTGGGAAGGCCTTCCCGGTGGCCCACAGCTGCGGGCGCCCAGGTCCATGCTGTGGGTGTAGAGCAGGGCAGGAGGCAGCCGAAGGAGTTGCAGCAGTAGACTCCGAGTGCCCCGGCGGCAGAGCATAAGCTGTGGGGCGGGCGGCTGCATGGCCGCTGAAGCCGCTGCTCAGCAGACCCCGTCCCACCTCGGGGAGCCTGGGATGGCCCCGTCCCACCTCGGGGAGCCTGGGCTTGATACCCACTTCCTCTCCGACTCGGCTGCCTGCAGACACTCACCCTGCAAGGCCAAGGGTGACGCCTGCAGCCCTGGGCCGCTGCCAGTCCCATGGGAGACCTGATGCTGATTTGGAAAATAAACCGGTGTCTGGAAGATTCTCTTTCTCTCCCGGTTCTCCCCTCCCTCCTCCACCTGCCCTCCCTCCGCAGTCGCCAAATAGCACTTTTTTTAAAAAACAAAAGATTTATTTATTTTTATTGGAAAGTCAGATATACAAAGAGGAGGAGAGACAGAAAGCAATATCTTCTGTCCTCCAGGTGATTCTCCAAGTGGCTGCAACAGCTGGAGCTGAGCTGATCTGAAGCCAGGAGCCAGGAGCTTCCTCTGGGTCTCCCATGCGGGTGCAGGTCCCAAGGCTTTGGACCATCCTCGACTGCTTTCCCATACCACAAGCAGGAAGCTGGATGGGAAGTGGGGCCACTGGAATTAGAACCAGCACCTGTATGGGATCCCGGTACGTGCAAGGCGAGGACTTTAGCCTTTAGGCTACTGTACTTCCCCCCTTCCCGAAAAAAAAAAAAGCAACTTTTTAAAAAAGGAAAATGAAAACATCACTGGGGGGCCCGGCGCGATAGCATAGTGGTTAAGGTCGGATCCCATGTGGGCGCTGGTTCTATTCCCGGCTCCACTTCCCATCCATCTGCCTGCCTGTGGCCTGGGAAAGCAGTTGAGGATGGCCCAAAGCCTTGGGACCCTGCGCCCGCATGGGAGACCTGGGGGAAGCTCCTGGCTCCTTTCTTTGGATTGACTCAGCACCAGCCGTTGCGGTCACTTGTGGAGTGAATTATTGGATGGAAGATTTTCCTCTCTGTATATCTGCCTTTCCAATCAAAATGAATAAATCTTTTAAAAAAATCGCTGGGAGGTGGAGAAAGAGCCCAGTAGCTGTTTTAGAAACGACCAAAGCCATAACTGACAGAGTAGGGGAGGGGTAAAGGGAAGGCCTGCTGCCATGCGGATGGCTAGGTGTGAACCCAGTGGGCCCGCGAGCGCTGGGGGCTCCTGAGGTGACAGCCAGGTCCCTGCTACCTGGGCCAGGGCCAGCGGTCTTCGGGGAGGGACTCACGTGCCCCGCTGCTGTCAGTCACTGTCCCCACGTCTATTTATAACACCTGGAGTGGCCTGTCAGTGTGCTGTGTGACAATCGGCCTCCAGCTGGCTTTAGGGTTTATTATGTCCCTATCAGGACCCGGCTCTGTGTGTGTGTGTGTATGTGTGAGTGTGTGTGCGCGCATGAGTGCTGGTATTTAGCAGTTGTGGATAATGTTTTATACGTAGGGTGTATGTAGTGTGAGCATTTAAGCACATATAGGGGGTCGCATTTGGCCCAGCGGTTACTGGATTCTTCTGAGCTGCCTGCTCATGCAGTTGGGGCCCAGCCTTCCCTGTGCCTGATCCAGGTTGAAGTCCTGGCCCCTGTCTTTGTTGTAACTCAGCGCTCCTGCCGACCATTGTGGGCATTTGGGGAGTCTTATAAAGAAGACCCCAACGTGAGGCAGCCTGATTTGCAGCTTTAAGACCGTATTAACACTCCCAGAGGCCACTTCCACGGCTACAAGCAATTCACTAAATGCACAGATGACGCTAGAGTCAGCGCTTCTGCAACTGGGTTCACCCCCCACCCCACCCAGCTGTCTGTCAGCTTGTGTTCCTCAGTGAGTGTTTGAAAGCTTAGACCCTAAAAGGGCGTTTGTTTGGGGCTTTGTCAGCTCTGTGATTGGCGGCTCCAAGCTGTAGTGTCTCATTGGTTGTCTGTGTCCGAGCAGTTGGGGCCGGCAGGGGGCGCTGTTACCTTGTAGGCGGGGACTGCAAAAAGATTGCAGGGGAAAGTGTTAAGTAGTAAGGCCACAGGGCAGTGGGTTTAAGCCAGCATATCCGGGACAAGCTCCCCGCTCACCCTCGATGGCTGGGGGGCAGGTGGGTTGTAGGGGTCAGCCCCTCATCTCTGGTGGAGCCCAGGAGGGTGGAGCTAAGGGACACTCACAGCACTGCTAAGGTGGCAGAGCCCATCTCCGCCTGTATTGATCTGTCCTGACCACACCCCCAAGAGACTCTTACAGTGCTGTGCGGTGCCATCCAGGCCCAGCCCCTGGCGGTACACGGGGTCACCTGCCCTGAACACCTTCAGGTCCTGCCAGACCTGATGGAGCCCCTTAGTGCCTGCACACCTGGGACTGTGAGCCTCCCCTCCCCACCCCCCGCGTCCCCCACCCACGGGCTAAGAAAGGAAATGCAGGTTGTTGTTAACATTTATTTACCTATTTGAAAGGCAGAGTTGCAGAGAGGTGGGGAGAAAAGTCTGCCATCTACTTGGCTGCATTGGCCAAGGCTGGCCCAGGAGTCTGAAACCCCATCTGGTCTTCCGCATGGACCACACAGGTCCAAGCCCTCCGGACATGCTCTGCTGCTTTCCCAGGCTCCTTGGCAGGGAGCTGGATGGGAAGCGCAGTGCCTGGGGATTCCAGAGTGCTCCCATGGGATGCTGGTGCTGCAGGCCTTGCCAGGCAGCCCCAGCCCTGACTCTAGAGTGTGTCACACCCCAGGCCTCTGTCCACTGCTTCCCCTGCAGCCTCATAGCCCCCAGGGAGTTGTCTCTGTTCACTGCCCTCCACTGTGTCAGCTGGCCAGACGCAGGCGTCTGTACTGTGGGAAGCTGTGTGGCTCACTCAGCAGATCTTGCCTGAGCGCTTGCCCTGAGCCAGGAGCCGCCCTGGCCGATAGGACTAAATCAGTGACCCGCAGAGCAGGCCATGCCCCCGTTCTCCCATGGCTCACAGCTGCAGGACTCAGGCACAGGGATCCTGTGTCTTTCCAGAAGTTTCTGTCTAGTTCTCAGGCTGAGTCGCTGTGGCCCTCTTCGCTCACAAACCCACCTCGGTGGCCCGAGGAACACACAACCAACTGTTGTGGCCTCTTCTGCTGTTCTGATTGGCCCGCCTGAGGGGCAGGCTTAGCCCCTCCTGAAGCCCCCCATCAGAAGTTAGTGAGGCACCTGCTAGGCCCAGCAGGTCCTCCACTCTGGCTGTCCTGGGAGGGTGGGGGAAGCACCCGTCTGTGGCCCTGGCCCCTAGAAACCTGAAGCGACCCAGTGCCTCCAAGGCAGGGTGCCAGGGCCGCCTGCTGGGAGCTTTGTGTCCACTGGAGGGTAGTTCATTAACGAATCATCACAGCTTCCATTTCACAGGCTTCCTGGCCGTGTGACACTTGATCTGGTCCATCTGATTAGGGAGTTCATGACCATCCCCGTTGATGAGTATGGAAATGGCTCAGAGAGAACTCCCTGTGGCGGCCCCTCCTCCTACGGGTGTTTGGGAGTAACTGATGCTCCGTGTGGACTTCCTGGAGATGCCACGGCCCTGCAGTGTGAAGGACGGATGTACAGGCTGGTGTTGTGGCACAGCTAAGCCTTTGCCTCCACACCGGGACCCCATGGGAGTGCTGAGTGATACCCTTGCTGGTCATCACAGTGAATCTGCTTCTCCTGTTTGTTTATTTGAAAGCAAACGGTCTTCTATCCACTGACTCCTTTCCCAAACGGCTACAACATTAGCTAGGGCTGGGCTAGGCCAAACCCAGGAGCCCGAAGCTCCATGCAGGTCCCCGTGTGGGTAGTAGCAGAAGTCCAGGCCCCTGGCCCATCCTGCACTGCTTTCCCAGGTGCCTTAGCAAGGAGCTGGACAAGAAGCGGAGCAGCTGGGGACTCGAACCTGTGCTCGTGTGGGATGCCAGCATTGTATTCAGTTTCACCTGCTGTGCCACAATGCCCACCCTCTCTGGTTTTATTTATTTATTTATTTATTTTTTTTTTTTTTAAACAAAATCTATGAAGTGCACCTGTCTGTGATTCACTCCTTGGAGGTTCACAGCGGCAGTGGCTGGGCTGGGGCCAGGGGCCAGGGCCGGAGCCAGGGGCCAGGGCCGGGGCCAGGGGCCAGAGCCGTGGCCAGAGCCAGGGGCCGGAACTCAGTCTGGATTGCTCCTGCAGGTGGCAGGAACAGCCAGGAGCTGTTACCAGCTGCTTCCCAGGGTGTGCTTCAGTGGGAGTGCCGGAAGCCAGGACAGCCAGGGCCGGACGAGGACTGTAGCCAGGAGCTTCATCTGGGTAGCAGGGACCCAATGTACAGCTTCATTTCTTTAGGGCTATACAGGATCCTTGCATTTCTTTTGGATGTTGTGAATTTTGTAACCTCGCAGTCACAGGCCTTGTGGATCCTGTCGGGAGTGAGCCTGTTGCTGCTGGCAGCGTCTCTCGTGCACCCTTGGAGCAGGAGTGGAGCTCCCCTCAGGCCCACTCCAGGATACACTCCCAGAGCCGCCTCCTGGTGAAGTGGCACAGCCCTTAGCTCCACCTGCTGGGTGCTGAGCTGCAGCCACCAGACGTGCCAGGAAAGGATTGTTGATCGTACATGCACCTGGCGCTGACTGCTGCCCCAGCTGCCCATAGGCTCCCGCCTCCCAGCGGCTCAGCTCTGCACTTGGGCAGATAAAGAAAGGAGTTGGCCTTCCCCCTGGGAGGAGAGTGGGGCCACAGTGAAAGAGGGCCGAGCGGAAGAGGGCAGCTTGGCCAGCCCCAAGGCCAGGCTGAAGGGGTAGCGGGGGGCAGTTGAACTTTTTCACCACCTGCTTTAAACTTGGCCGGGGAGGTCCTGGCCTCTGGTGCAGTGTTCCATGTCCCCTGCTGCTGGCCAGATGGTGCTTTTAAGAGGCGTCCTCCAGTCACCTCAGGCCGGGTGACATTATTTAAAGTGTCATCACTTTGTCCCCCCCATCCCCCCACCACAATCCTGGCTACCTCATACCCATTGCAACAGTGAGGACTGACAAGGACGGGCGCGGTTTGGCCTGGGATCCAGGGTGCACCTGACGGCTCTCTCCCCCTGCAGTGTACCACTGGGTGGAGATGCGGACCAAGATGCGCATCATGGGCTTCCGGGGCACAACCATCAAGCCGCTGAACGAGGAGGCGGCTGCCGAGCTGGGCGCCGAGCTGCTGGGTGAAGCCACCATCTTCATCGTGGGCGGAGGCTGCCTGGTCCTGGAGTACTGGCGCCAGCAGTCTCAGCAGCACCGCAAGGAGGAAGAGCGGCGGGCCGCCTGGGATGCGCTGCGGGACGAGGTGGGCCACCTGGCGCTGGCGCTCGAGGCGCTGCAGGCACAGGTGCAGGCGGCACCGCCGCAGGGCGCGCTGGACGAGCTGCGTGCCCAGGTGCAGGAGGTGCGCGCCCAGCTCTGTGCTTCCAACAATGCCGACCAGCAGCAAGCGCACCAAGCCGCGAAGTCCGCGCCCCAGGTGGCGTCAGGGGGCTGCTGAAGCTGAACTTGAACATGGCCATGTGTGCCCTGCCCGGCCGTCTCCCCGACCAGACCCTGCGTGTGCTGGCCCAACGGAAACCATGGGGATTTCGAGGCTGCTTGGTATTGGGGTGCCACGTGTCTTCTGTTATACTGCCCCCACAGGTGAAGCTAGGCAGCTGTGGCTACCCCTCCAGCTCCGAGTCACAGGCACCACCCACAAGGCTCGCCTTCCCCTCAGACCACAGGGACCTACTCCGTCCTGGCCTGCCGGACACAAAGTGGCCTCTTCTGGCAAAAGAAAAAAAGCTGGACTCACCACCCCACCCCCTCAAACCTGATGGGTGCTGCCTTCCACTTGCCCCCCAAGGCCCACCTGGAACACTCCTCTTTTGTCAGAGGGGGGCGGTATTCGCTCAGGTTCAGCCCCCGCTGTGCACCTGCTCTGGGAGGGGTCAGCAGAGAACCAAGGGAGATCTGTGAGCCCCGCCCACAGCTGCAGGCGTGACTGGACAGGGTCTTCTCCACCAGTGTCTCCTGCGGGGGAGGGTGGCGGGGGGGATTTTGACCCTGGTCAGGGCCAAGCCAGTCTGTCCCCAGCCGGTCCTCCAGATCCCTGAGCGCAGTGTGTGCAGGAACCCGGCATCCTGCAAATGCCGCTGACAACCACAGCAGCCTCCACACCCAGCCTAAGGCCTGTCAGAGTGAGGAGAGCACCTGCGAGGGGGCCCAGGCTCGGACCAGGGGTTCTGCCCAGGTTAGGGAAACTGAGGCCCCCCAGGGAAGCCAAGGGCATGGCCACCACGTCCTGGCCACTGAGGCACTGGGTGCAGAGGAGGACAGATGGTCTGTACACAGAGGCCTTGAGGGTGGGAGTCAGCACAGCCCCAGACTGAACGGAGACCATGGCATTGAGTAAACAGGCGCATGGCTCCTACCTGGGCCGGTTTCCGCAAAGCTGTAGGTGGGATGTGTGGGGTTCAGGGCGAAGGTGAGTGGGATGCAATGACCTGCTCCAGTAGAGGTAGGGCACCAGGCTAAGAAACAGCCTCTTCACCCTCTCTGGAAGGGATGGAGAGGCTGGGAGTGGACTGAGGAAGGAAGACAGTGAGGGGAAGAGTCCAGCGCAGGAAGGGGCTGGGCGGAGCCATAGGAGTGGCCTCAGGGCCCGGTTTCCATGGTTACCACATCCCATTCTTAGCTAGCAGTCACTATTCTAAACTGATGGAGTCCCTGAGCGCTGGCCAGCTGCTGGCCGCTGAGCTAGGTGCCTTGCACTGGGGAGGAGTCAGGGAGGGACAGTCACCTGCTCTGGGTCACACCAGTGGGTTGGAGGATGGGAAGTCTGGGCCACAGACACTCCCCACACACACACACACCCTGTCACGGCTCTGGTTTCCTGCCAGCTAAACTTGGGTGGCTTTGTGGTCGGTGTGGGGCAGGGCGGGGGAAGGGCTAGAATAAACTTATGACTGAAGGTAGTGTCTTCAAACTCATGAGTCTTTTTTTTTTTCTTCCTTTTTCTATTTAAACAGTCCCCACCCACCTTGGAGAAAACGTGTTTCCTGTATTGTTTGATTCAAAAGCGAGAGAGACCCCCCCCACCCACATCATGGCATCCTCTGTTCTGTGCCAGTGGTCCCAGCAGCCACCCGTCCTGCCCCAACAGTGGGTTTCACAGGGTGCTGGGTGACACACACAGACATGGCCTTAGCAGTGTGGCCTGTCCCATCCCTGGTCTTGTCGGCAGAGAAGGGTCGGGCCTTATCAGACCGCTCTGTTCCCCTCCGCGTGTCTTCCACAGGTCCCAGCTCTCCAGTTCCGCCTGGCCATGTCACCCCTCAGCATTTTCCCTGCTGGTCATAGTCCCCCCAAGGGGGACACACAGGCTGTTTCTGTGCCAGCCACTGTGACACTGAGTGGCCAGGCACAGGTTGCCCAGTGCCAGTGGCTCCCACAGCACCAGACACAGAAGCGGGGGTGGAGCATATCCCACACCTGCTGTGCTCCTAGCCTGATTCTCAGGTGAAAGAATCAGGAGCCAGACAAGCACCTGTCCACCCACTGTGATTGAGGTGGTGGGAGGGGGACAAGACCCGTGTCGGTCGGGGTGGAGGTGACCAGGCCAAGCAGTGAGTTAGGGCAGGAGCAGCTGCCTTAGCGCAAGAGCAGAATTGACCGTGAACGGTCGGTGCCCGCGTTGGCCACAGGCCTGTCCTGGGACAGTGGCGGGTCTGTCCCCACTGGCACTGTGCCTTCCTATATCGTGTCACAACACAACCCTGCCCGTTATTCTGGCCACTTCTGCCTCCAGTCACAGACTTCAGTCATCTGTCACTCCCGCCAGCCCAAGATAGTTCCTCTCTGGCTCTTTCTAGAAAAACCCTCATTCTTCCCTGCGACAGAATGTGTACAGGGAATGGAGTGGCATGTCTCTGGAGGGTCCCACAGGCTTCCAAGCCCTCTCCTGCACCCCACCCCCACCCCAACAGGCTTGTCTCTGCCCGGCCAGGCTTCCCTCACTCCTACGGAGCTGTGCCCCGTGGCGTCGCCATCCGCAGCAAGAAGCAGCGAGAACGGTCCACGTAAGCCTGTGTGCATGTTCCCGCTGTGGCTTTCAGCTCTGTGTGCATGTACGCTGCTGCACGTGTTGCATGCCTCGTGCAGGAAAACCACAACACGCCGCGCATGTGCTACTGGCATGAAAGCTTTGCTCCATAATCATTCTGCAGTGTTAACATTGCTCCTGTAGATACGCATGCGTACTTGGCCTGTGTGTATGTATGTCCTATAATTGGGAGACCCTGTGCCGCTGTGTGCAGGACCCTACATTGCTGTCTGTTTTGCTTTCTCCACGAGAGGTACATCCGTGGGGATGCGGCACCTGAACTCACACAGGCTGCCGTGGGCTGAGGGGAGAGGCCTGTGAGCAGAGTGGGGACTGGCCTGCTGGGACGCGGCTGTGGGCGGCCAGTTGAGGGGCAAGTGGGAACGGAGCCTTTGCTGGGGGAACTGTGTGTCCAGGGAGGAGGCATTGGAGCGTAGCAGCAAAGTGGGGAGCAGGGGGAAGCAGGCTTCCTGCTTCCAGGGGGTGACCAGGCTGAGCCGCGCATCAGAAGAGGGGACATTTCTGCCCCTTGCTGACCTGCAGGGTTTTGATGTGTGCATCTGGAAGGGAGAGGTCCCTGCATCTGGAGGTTGGGGTGCCCCTCAGAATTGCCTGGGAGGAAACCCTGATGATTCCTGCCTCCCACCCTGGATGCCCCAGACTCTGCCAACTCCTGGCAGCTGGTACTTGCTCTGAGTTGTGGCCAGTGAGGAAGGAAGTGGGGATATAGCTGTGAGCCCACCCCGGCCCCTGCATGCCACATCATTGAGTGTTCCTGTTGCTGACTCATTGGCAGGACACCCTCTGAGCTCTGTGTGGGGACATCCCAGCCAGCCAAAAGGGGCCAACCGAGTGACCATTCTGGCCCCTGCCTGGGGGGTCCTTCCGCTGACAGGGCAGTGCCCCGGGCAGGCTCCCCAGGATGTACTGTCCCCTAGCACAAGCTGGTCGTGGGCCAGAAGGGTCCCAGCAGACTCCGTCACATCCAAGATGCTGGCCTTACTTGTGGGCGGGGGGTGGGGAGACCCATGCCTCAATAGCTTTGTTTATTTTTATTTTTTTATTGATTTATTTTTGTTGGAAAGGCAGATCTACAGAGAGAAGGGGAAAGATACAGAGAGAAAGATCTTCCTTCTGCTGGTTCACATCCCAAGTGGCTGCATTAGCCAGAGCTGAGCAAATCTGAAACCAGGAGCCAGGAGCTTCTTCTCGGTCTCCCACATGGGTGCAGGATCTCAAGGTTTTGGGCTGTCCTCTGCTTTCCCAGGCCACAAGCAGGAGACTGATGGAAGTGGATCAACCAGGACATGAAGTGGTGCCTGTATGGGATCCCAGCGCTTGCGAGGGGACAGTTAGCCAGTTGAGCCATTGCCTGATATACTTTTGTCCAAACTGCTCAGGTTGTTGGTCCAAGCTTAGCCATGCCATAGAAGCCAGTACACCCTTGCTCGCCACCCGCAAACTTCCTGTCTGCAGTTCAGGTTAGGGGCGAGGTTTGTAGACCCCAAGCAAGAGTGGACTGACCACATGGACTCCACTTAATCACCCCCATGTGGCCGTGGACGCCGTCACCCTCCTGTTTGCAGTTGGCAGGCATACACCTGGCCAGCACTTCGTTTGGGAGACACCAGAACTGAGGGTCGGAATACGGGAAATGTGTTCCTGCATTCCCTGTGATGTGCAGGGGGTCCAGAGCAGTACCTGCACAGGCCACTGGGGGGGCGTGAGAGACCAGATGTAGCCCAAGGCATGGGGTCAGCCTTGCTGACCAGTGGTCATCACCCAGGATGGCGGGTGCTTTGCCCACACACGTGGATGCACACTTGTGCATATACACGTGTGAACATACAACATGCACAGACACATGCATATACAGTACATGTCCGTGTGTGCATCTGTTGATCTGCTGGACTGTGTTCTCCATTGCGCTGTGTATAAGGGATATCAGAAAGCTGGTTGAGGGGCCAGAGCAGCATTGCAGGTTAAGCCGCTGCTTGCAGCACCAGCAGCCTGTATCAGAGTCCTGGTTTGAGCCCTGGCTGCTCTGCTTCCCATCCAGCTCCCTGCCAGCACACACAGGGAGGCAGAGGAAGATGGGCTGAGAACAGCGTCAGGTCCCGCTACACTGGGCAGAGAAACAGCAAGCGGAAGACCGCCAACAGCAAATTATTTATGTATATATGTATGTATGTATGTATGTATGTATTTTTATTACAAAGTCAGATATACAGAGAGGAGGAGAGACAGGAAAATCTTCCATCCATTGATTCACTCCCCAAGTGGCCGCAATTGCTAGAGCTGAGCGGGTCCAAAGCCAGGAGCCTGGAGCTTCAGCTGGGTCTCCCACGTGAGTGCAGGTCCCCAGGGCTTTGGGCTGTCGTCGACTGCTTTCCCAGGCCACAAGCAGGGAACTGGATGGGAAGTGGAACAGCTGGACTCGAACCAGTGCCCATATAGGAACCTGGCGCCTGCAAGGTGAGGATTGAGCCATTGAGCCATCGTGGCAGGCCCTCAGCTCAGTGACCGAGATCCATGTCCCTCTGGCTGCTTCCTGTCCAGGCTGCACTTATTTCCAGCTGATGGGCACCCAGGGACGGGGGAGGCCTCGATGGAGCTCATGGCTTGGCCGGGTTCAGTTCTGATCTCTGCGGTCATTTGGAGATTGGACCAGCGAGTGCAGGTCATCGTTCTGCTTTTCTTCTGCCTTTCAAGAGGGTGAGAATTAAACAGCATTACAAAAGAAAAAATACAAAAATAACAAATACAGTCCGCCATGTATCCTCTTGCCGTCCTCGAGGCTGGAATCCAGCATTAGTGGAGCCTGGTTTGGATTCTGCCTGCCATCCCTCCGAAGGGCCCAGGCCAGGTCCTTCTGCGCCCCATCAGCTTCTAGGGGATGCAGGTGTGCCTGGCTTATGGCTGCATCATCCCTGTTCCTGGCTCCACCTTCCCAAGTCTTCTCTTTCATTTCTTTTATAAAAGACTGATTCATTTGAAAGATAGAAGAAAAAAAAGGAGGAACAGAGACACAAAGAGATCTTCCATCCTTGGTTCACTTCCTAAATGGCCACTGCAGCCCAAGCTGGACAGTCTGCAGCCAGGAGCCAGGAGCTGCTGAATCTCACCACAGGGGTGTAGGGTCCCCAGGACTGGGACCATCTTCCACTGCCTTCCCAGGAGCACCAGCAGGTGGCATCGGAAGTGGAGTGGCTAGGGCTCTAACTTGTGCTCTGGTCGGAGATCATGGCCTCACAGGAGACGGCTTGACCTGCTGCACAGCTAGTCTTATGTAAAGGCCGTTTGTTCATGAAATCGGGGCCTCTGGGGGTGATCCAGGGTGGTCTTTGAGATCTCACCTTTCAGTGTTTCACTACCCAAGGGGCCACAATGACCACAACAGCCAGAGCTGAGCCGAAGCCAGGAGCAAGGAGCTTCTTCTCGGTCTCCCACGCGGGTGCAGGGTCCCAAGGCTTTGGGCCGTCCTCCACTGCTTTCCCAGGCCACAAGCAGGGAGCTGGATGGGAAGTGGAGCAGCCGGGACATGAACCAGGGGTGCCGTTATGGGATCCCGGGGATCTTGCAAGGGGAGGATTAGCCAGTTGGCGCCCAGGAATCATATCTTTGAATCAATCCTTCCTTCTCTTTGTGCCCCCGCATCCCCATGACCACCCTCAGGCACAGCCAGTCACAAGTGAGTCACGGGACCCGGGAGGGCTGTCCTGCTCAGGGCTGTGGTTTGTTACAGGAAAGAAGACAGATTGAGATCACTGCTGGGAGAGTAAAGGGTGAGTCACTCCCTGCCTTGTGGGCACCGGTTAACATCCCCACTGCTCCACTTCCCATCCAGCTCCCTGCTTGTGGCCTGAGAAGGCAGCAGAGGATGGCCCAAAGCCTTGGGACCCAGTACCTGCATGGGAGACCTAGAAGAAGCTCCTGGCTCCTAGCTTTTGTCTGGCCCAGCTCAGACCACTGTGGCCACTGGGTAGTGAACCAGTGGATGGAAAATCATTCTCTCTGCGTCTTTCTATAACCATACCTTTCAAATTTATACACACACACTTTTTTTTAAGTTTTTTTTTTTAATTGCAAAGGCAGATTTGCAGACAAAAAAAAAAAAGAGAAAAATCTATCTGCAAGAGACAGAAAGAACTTCTGTCTGCTGGTTCACTCCCAAAGTGGCCCCAGCAGCCTGAGCTGCACCAATCTGAAGCTAGGAGCTTCTTCCAGGTCTCCCATGCAGGTGCAGGGTCCCAAGGCTTTGGGCCGCCCTCTGCTGCTTTCCCAGGCCACAAGCAGGGAGCTGGATGGGAGGGGGAACAGGCAAGATACAAACCAGCACCTATATGGGATCCCAGTGTGTGCAAGGCAAGGACTTTAGCCACTAAGCTATCACACCAGGCCTGGTGCACACATAAATCTTCACCAATAAATTAATAAATCAATGGAGAGGGGAAGCACAGGTCCCCAGATTCCAGGGCCATGGTAGGAGCACTCACATGTCATTTGTGGAGCTTAGGACCATGGCAGAAATGGGGCTGGACCCCAGTCCACATAGGGTGTGGTTTTTTGGTAGGAGTGTGTAGCCTCCTGGTGGGGGAACCAAGAAGCAGAGAAGGGAATTTCCATTCTAATTATTTCTTTGTTTCCTCCTTGGTTATTTTCCAAATATTGCAAGTATAACAGACAGAGAGGAATAGAAGAGTAGGGAACCCGTGGATCTTCCTGCTGCAGGGCGGTGTGCACTGTGTGTGTGGATGGAGAGGGGAGGGCATGGTATTCCCAAAAGAGAAGCTGCAGAGTAGCCATCCATCTGGACCTCAATGCCTGCCACCCAAATTAGGGACCCCCTCTTTTCCACAGAGTGAGAACTTCCCACATGGCTCCTCCGCCCAGCCTGGTAGACCCCCTTGGGCTAGGTGGAACTGTAGACAAGGAAATGGGCCAAGGGCAACTGGTTGTGGCTGGCCAGTAACCAGAGGCTGAGAGCAGAGGGGACTTCCTCATCATGCTGGCTCAGGGGGACCAGAAGTCCCTGTTCTCAGAAATGCGCTGGTGTCTGTGTGGGCGAATACAGGCGGGGCTGCTCTAGCCTGGCCTGGCCTGGCCTGGCCTGGCCTAATCCGGTGTGTTGGAGCCTTGGCCAGGAGCTGGGTTGAATCAGTCACCTCCGGTGGTCTTGTGCAGTGGTGCCTGTTAATGAGCAGGGGGATCATGCGACCACGTCCTTGTCCGTCGCCATCTCGGGTGACGGAAGCAGAGCCTCCCAGGAGGGGCAGGTGTGAGCCAGGGTCAGCAGATATGCTGAAAGGAACCACTGTGAGGCATGCAAGGGCAGGGCTGTCTTGCAGGTGGGCGTCCTGGGCGGAGCGGGGCAGAAGCGGAGGGTTAGGGGATATGAGGTGGTGGGCCGGGGAGCAGCTTGGGCACAACTGGGGTGACAGAGTCCCTGTGAGCCCCCAAGGAGCCCAGGAAGCACTTCCTGTGTGTCTACTGGGTTGATTTTGTTGCTTGAAGCGAGTCCAGCACAGGGAGTTCATGTTCAGGTCTGGGCAGGCCTGAAGGGATCCAGGCCAGAGCCACAGCCTGAGGCAGGCGCAGGAGTAGGGCTTCAGATCAAGGGCGCCGGGACACAGAGCAAGGACAAAGCCTGCCAACCTGCTCCTGTTCCCCGTCCCTGCTCTGCCACCAGCCCTGCCCCAAATGGGCATCTCCTGGCACATAGAGGACAGGTGTCTGTAATGCCCTCCAGGGCAAGAGTGAGGAACAGGGCGCTGGGACAGAGGGCAGCCTGGGCAGGGACCACAATGCTGGTTCCCCACGGGACGGGCCTCAGGGAGTCCCAGCCCAACATGGTGCTGGCTTCTGTTCCAAGCAAGGACCCTGGTGACAAGAGCCCTGAGCCGATCCTGTCACATGGAACCTCACAGGTGCCTGCACTTACCCACTGGTCGCTCCTGGCCACCTCTGCCGTGTGTGACACACCTGCTCTGGGGTGAGGGAAGGAAGTGGCCGGTTACAGAGCCGCACTTCAGCACGGCAGGTTCTGGTGCCCCAGCAGCCTCTTGGCTTCAGGTACCTGTCGTTTCCTGAGAGCCACACCAGCCGGGCAATTATCGGTTCCCCCTACTGTGTCATAGAAATGGTTGTGGAGCTTCTGGGTCTCCTATGTGGTTGCAGGAGTCCAAGCCCTTGGGCCGTCCTCCACTGCTTTTCCAGGCCGCCACCAGGGAGCTAGATGGGGAATGGGAGAGCTGAACAGAAACTGTCACCCATACGGGATCCCAGTGCCTGCAAGGTCAAGATTGAGCCATTGAGCCATCATGCTGGGGCCCAACACACGGGTTTTTTAAAATCCTATTATGGGGCCCGGCAGCGTGGCCTAGTGGCTAAACTCCTCGCCTCGAACGCGCCGGGATCCCATATGGACACCGGTTCTAATCCCAGCAGCTCCACTCCCCATCCAGCTCCCTGCTTGTGGCCTGGGAAAGCAGTCCAGGACAGCCCAAAGCCTTGGGACCCTGTACCCGTATGGAAGAGGTTCCTGGTTCCTGGCTTCAGATCAACACAGCACTGGCCGTTGTGCTCACTTGGGGAGTGAATCATCAGACAGAAGATCTTCCTCTTTGTCTCTCCTCCTCTCTGTATATCTGACTTTGTAATAAAAATAAATAAATCTTTAAAAAAAAAAAAGAAAGAAAAGCAAGGAGAGAAAAACTTTCTCAGTGTTGCCTGCATCATGATTTCTCTTATTTCCACACTGCAAATTCTTCCTAAAGACACTAAAACATCAGCAACATAAGAGGATTTTTTTTAAAGATTTATTTATTTTTATTACAAAGTCAGATATACAGAGAGGAGGAAAGACAGAGAGGAAGATCTTCCATCCGATGATTCACTCCCCAAGTGAGCCGCAATGGGCCGGTGCGCGCCGATCCGATGCCGGGAACCAGGAACTTCTTCCGGGTCTCCCTCGCGGGCGCAGGGTCCCAATGCATTGGGCCGTCCTCGACTGCTTTTCCAGGCCACAAGCAGGGAGCTGAATGGGAAGTGGAGCTGCCGGGATTAAAACCGGCGCCCATATGGGATCCCGGGGCATTCAAGGTGAGGACTTTAGCCACTAGGCCATGCCTCCAGGCCCTCTCCTTGCTTTTCTTGCTGTATTTATTTAAAAGGAAAAAATGGAGAAAAACAAATTCCTCCATTTGCTGGTTCACTCTTCAGATGGTCACAGAGGCCAGAACCGAGCCAGGTCAAAGCCAGGAGCTTCTTCCAGATGTTCCACGTGGGTGCAGGGCCCAAGCACTGAGCCTTGCTCTGCCGCTCTCCCACATGTACTAGCTGGGAGCTGCATGGAAAGCAGAGCAGCTGGGACTCGGACCAGGTAGTTTAGCTTGCTACGCACGACACCAGCCTGTAGGGTTTCCTGTTCCTGCTCCTGCTTGGTATCTGGAAGGATTGCATCCCACAAAGGGGCTTCTCCTACCCATGGTGGGTCAGTGCCACCTGCCCTCAGGGCTCCTGGCTCCCTGCCTTCCCTGGACTCTGGTCCTGGGCCCTCTGTGTGTGGACTTCCACACTGCAGCTTCCAAGGCCATCTGCAGGAGGAGCTTGAAGTCAACCTTTTCATAAAAGCATCTGCTTTGGTAACACATGCACAGACCCACTCTGGTTTCAGCCAAAATTGAAGCAACTTCCTTTGTAGAAACTACTATTGTTCTCTGTCTCTCCCTCTGTTGCTTCACCTTGCAAATAAATACACTTGAATTTTTGTGTGGTGTTAACACATGTGAAGCAAAACACCAGTGACATGAATTTCACCCCCATGGTGAAATTCACCATGAGTCACCCCCTGACTCAATGGCTCAACCCACTGACTTGCAAACCCTGGCATTCCATATGGGTGCCGGTTCTAATCCCGACAGCCCTGCTTCCCATCCAGCTCCCGGCTTGTGGCCTGGGAAAGCAATAGAGGACAGCTCAAAGTCTTGGGACCCTGCACTCGAGTGGGAGACGGGGAAGAAGCTCCTGGCTTGGGATCAGCTCAGCTCTGACCGTTGCAGCCCCTTTGGGGAGTGAAGCAGCAGACAAAGGATCTTCATCTCCGTCTCTCATTCTCTCTGTAAATCTGCCTTTCCAATAAAAATATATAGTTTCTAAAAAATGTAAAATGCGGGTGGAGGCAAAGAACCAGGGAACCAAGGGCAGGTGCAGTTCACGGACTCCCAGGCGCCAGGGTCAGGTGACTGTGAGACAATAGACCCATCAAGGGGAAGCCATGGCTAAAGCCAGGGATGGTCTGATGGGAGGTGGGGGTGGGGCAAGTGATGGCAAGGCCCGGGCCAGGCCGGCTGGATGCCGGGAAGGGTGAGATGAGGAAAGTGTTTCCGGAAGCCCTCTGCCCTGTCTTGCGCCTGGGATGAAGGGCAGAGGTGGCGGGAGGGCCCGTTCCATGGGAGCGCGTGATGGGAGGGGCAAACCTTGTCCCCAGAGCTGTTCTGCTGGGGACTCAAACTCAGGGCACACCACCCTCCAGGAAATTGCCTGTAGGTCCCAGGTACCAGTGACACCACCCCCACTGCTGCGGCCCTGCTTCAAAAGCCTGGCCTCTCCGATCTCTGATCCCTCTTTTCCTTCCCGCAGTGTACCACTGGGTGGAGATGCGGACCAAGATGCGCATCATGGGCTTCAACGCCGAGGCGGTGAAGCCGCTGAACGAGGCGGCGGCCGCTGAGCTGGGCGCCGAGCTGCTGGGCGAAGCCACCATCTTCATCGTGGCCTGCAGCTGCCTGATGCTGGAGTACTGGCGGCAGCAGGCGCAGCGGCTCCGCAAGGAGGCCCAGCGGAGAGCCGCCTGGGGCGGGCTGCAGGATGAGGTGGACCACCTGGCCCTGGCGCTGGAGGCGCTGCAGGAACAAGTGCAGGCCTTGGCGGCGACGCACAGCGCCCTGGACAAACTGCGCACGCAGCTGCAGGAGGTGCGCGCCCAGCTCTGCCCTTCTGACCAGCCAAGCGCGCCCCCGGAGTAGCAGGCAGCAGAGCTGTCTTGCCTGGGCTCCTTGGCCTTGACCTAGCTGAAGCCAGCCAGCCCTGCTGACAGCATCGTCTGTTTGGGGTCAGGACAAGGACTGACCCACCTGGGCATCTGGTCATCTCCACTGTAACAACCTCAGGGATCCCTTCTCCCGGGTCACCCCTTCCTCTTGGCAGGAAGTTCCCACCCTCCACGCCCCCTAGCACACACAGGGAAGGGGCTCAGCACTGGGGAGGGGCCCCACCCCTCATCCTGCAGGGTCTGGACAGGGAATCCACTAGCCTTTCCACTCCAGCTTTCTCAAGAGAGCTCAACCTGCCTCTTTGCAAGTGCAGGAAAAACCAGCAGCTGCTCCAAGGGACTTCCCACCGAAGCTCCTTCTAGGAGTGGGCTATACCTTGCGCTGTGTCCACTCCATATTGCTTTGTGCTCCCCCCTTCCATGGGTGCCTCTGCCTGGCTTCTCCCTTCCTGGGATGGCTCACCCAGCAGCACTGTCCACTTCCTCCGCCCCCATGCCACCCCTGGCCTGGCCGGTGGGCATCACATCCATTTGCCCCTGGTCTTTCGGGGGGCAGTGCAAATCACCCGCTCCGCTAAGGGAGTGATCTGACCGCCTTTGGCTTCCAGTCACCTGTCCTAGGTCCTGAGCTGTCCTGTCCTCCCAGCAGCCCCATCACCGCCCCAACCCCCTTCTTGCCTACCTCCCCAGCCAGGCCTCCTCCAGTGAGACTGCCCACCCCATCCAGTGTGCAGCTCTAGCTTGTTCTGCCAGGCTCTAAGTGGTTTCCGATGAAAGCAGCTCAGGTCCTCTGGAGAATGGTCTGACAACTGTCTGCGAAGTGGATGAGGCGGCAAGCTGGGGGCGGGGAGGGGGCGCAGAGCACGCTAAAGCCTCTGCCCCAACATGGGACCAACACCCTTACCCGCCACGTGACTCGGGTGAACCCTGCCCCTGGCCCTACTCCCTAGAACCACTCAGAGAGTTTAGCATTTAGAAAAACTGGCAGATTTATTCCACTGGGGCCCTTTTTCAAGAAGCTAAAAGGTGAAGGTGGGAGGGGGAGAGGCTGCTCCCCTCCCCTTTCCTGTTTCCTTCATTTTCCCTGCTGGGTTAAAAAAATGGCCTGGACCCCCAAACCTACCCCAAATAAAAAATAACAAAACAACAACAAAAAAACTGAGGTTCCAAAAAAGTTACAGCATCTTAATTCCTCATAGAAAAGGGAAGGAGCGAGCAGGAAGAGAAGTCCCGGGGCCGGGACTCCCCCACCCTGCTCAGCCACCCCACCAGGGGCTACAGCATTTAAAAACCCCCACACCCCATTTTATCAAAACCAAAGAGGCAAAAAAAATCTCCCTTCCCCCTCCCCAAAACCCAAATATATATATATTTATATATTTATATACTTCTTAAACAAAAATTCGAAGGCATTAAGCGTTAAAGTGAATCTAAACAAGGGAATGTGAAATTCCCTTTCCTTCCCCCTTCCTGTGGGGTTCCATGGTACATCCCCAGCAGAGGAACCAGCCCTGAGGGGATGGCGGAGGGGAAGGACCAAAGGGAGCAAAGGGCGGGGCCTCCCCAGCCAATCAGCAGCCAGTACGGGTGTGGGCGTGGTGCAGGAAACCACACCCCCTCGGAATTGTCCAAGTGGGAGGGAGGTGTGGAGGTGTGCAAGGGACGATGCATTCCTATGTAATCTTGAGCCAATTCCAGGTCCAGTCGAGGTGGCGGCGGGGGAAGCCGGGTAACAGGCGGGGCGCGCGGAAAGGAGAAATGGGTCCCCGCGGTCAGGGGGAACCCCGCTTCCTCAGCTCCTGGACAAAGGCTGGAAGGAAAAACGGCAGGGGTCAAGGCCAGAGGTTCTTGGTCCTTCCTGCCCCACAGCCGCCTGTTCCGAGCGGACACGCCCTGCCACTGCGCCTCACCTTCAATGATCTCCTCTTTCACCTTCTGCAGCTCCTTCCTCACCTCCTCCAGGAGCTCCTAAAAACCACAGGGTGTCACCCAGCAAGAGGGGTCCCTGGGCTGCCAGTGGGACCCTCCCCGTTCCCTTCCTGGACTGCACCAACTGGAGGCGCAGCCCCCACAGCCGCCCAGCCCCAGCCCAGGTGCCCTATAGGAGAATTCTAGACGCCTGGAGCCAGAGGGAGAGAACTGGAAGCCGTCCAGGCTACGGCTGGCAAGCACGTTCCACATCTCCTGCCAACTCCAGTTGGCGGCCAGACAGCTAGGGTCTGCATGTTGTGGACTCCAGGTACTCGTCGGGAGGGCAGGCGTCTGCGGGACCCCTGACCTGGCCCAACCTCCCCATTTTCCAGACCAGAACATCCGGGAGCTCCGCTGGATTCACCTGGAGGAGCCCCTCTCCCCTCCTCCCCAAGTTACCTGCTTCACCCTCTCCAGGTCTGACTCGTCACTGGAGCTGGGGGTGGGGGGGTGGACATCAGAAGTGGCCACCGAAGAGGAGGACTTCATCCTGGGAGGAGAGGGACGGGGGTGACTGAGAGATGAAGTTAGCAGAGGACCCGTCCCTCCCTCCAGGGGCTGCAGTGCCCTGCCCACCCCCACCTGAGTTCACATGGCCCACCTTGGTAAGGTCGTGCTGTTCTTCTCCCAGGGTCTCCGCACGGATTCTGGGAAACAGGCCACCAAGTGGGAAGATGAGGCAGGAGGACTTCCGCCCCCGGCCCCATCGGGTGCTCCCTGCGGGTGGGAGCAGGGCACCCTGGGATGGGCAGGGCCTGGCACTCACCACTGTGGGCAGGGATTCTGGCCTCTGGCTCCTCCTGCTGGCCCGAGAGAGAAGGGTGTGAGCAACCCCCCAGCCCCACACCCGGCCACCCACCTGCCACACTGTCCCTCAGCCCCCAGGCAAGCCCGGCCCCTCCCCTCACTCACACTGGCTGACTCGTCCTTGGGGGGTTTCTCTCCCACCTGCGTGGCTTTCCTCCTGCAGGCAGGAGAGGCAAGACCAGAGACCTCAGTCCTGCCCAGAGCGGTGGGAACCCAACAGGCCATCTAGGGTCTAGGGAAGTGGGTGGGGTCCTGCCATTCATGTGGCCCAGGGGAGATGGGGGAGCAGGTGCTACAGTGATTTTCACATTCAGGAACCCTGACATCCTGGAGAGGGGGCTGGGGAGGGCCTCTCAGAACTGGGATTCTAGGAAGTGGAGTTCCTAGAACATTCCACAGGCTCCCCCAGTGGCTGTTAGCCTTGGCCATCTTAGGGGAGACCACAAGAGCTTGGCTCGGGCTCTGACCTCCCACCGCATCATGACTGATGGGATGTGTCTGGGGGGGGTCCCTCAGGCTCACCTCCGGGCCAGCATGGCATTCATCTCTTCCATAAGACCCCCACCACCTGTGCTGCGACCACTCTCAGCTTTGGGGCCCAAAGGCCCCCCTGAGGCTTCCTCCTGCTGAGGAAATCAAGAGAGAGAAGGAGCTTGGGGGGGCAGGCCTCTGTGACAGGCAGGGGGAGCTCCCTTCATCCCATTATTACCTCAGAGTCAGGCACCCTTCCCCCCCTCACCTTGCTGACTTTCCGGAGTTTGGCTCCCGCAATGGCTGCAGCCAGGCCGGGGGCGCCAGTCCCCCCACCACTGGGGCCCTGAGCTGTGGGGAGAGGGGGTGCAGGGGGCGGGCCTCCTCCAGCTCCATGCCCTGCAGCAGACACCCCGGAAGGAGGCAGACCTGGAGGTGGGGGGGGACCCGGAGGAGGGGGAGGTCCCGGAGGTGGGGGTGGGCCCCCCACAGGGGGTGCAGGTGGGCCTGAAACACACAGAGGAGGGGAGTGGCTCAGAGAGACGTCCACCCCCTCCTCCAGGAAGGCCTCCAGGCTCAAGGTCCAGCCACCCGAGCATGCCCAGTCACCTGCATTGGAGACCCGGCGTTCCATGTGCTCTGGCTGCTGCCTGTGGGGAGTGGAGCCTGTGGTCAGTCAGGACTAAGGACACCAAGCTGCTTGGTTCCCGCGCCCCCACCCTAGCTGCTGCACCCATGGGAGCCCATGAGAGAGCTGGGGGTGGAGCTGTTCTGGCCATCAGCTGTGCCCAGATCCTCTTAGTGCCCAGGGTCTGGACTCTGCAGGACCATGGGGCTGTGCAGCTCTAAGTACTCAAGAGTTGCTCAAATTCTCAGAGGTGATGGTGACGGGGTAGAGGGGAAGAACTGGAACATTCTGGAAACCGAAGTTAGGGGGATGCCCGAACAGTGGCTGGCCCTACCTTTTCTGCTGCTCCAGCTCTTCTGGGGAGGGGCCGTTCTGGCTGGCCCAGGTGGCAGGAGTTGGGGGTGCCGGTGGACCCGGGGGTGCCCCTCCTGGAGGCCAAGGAGAAACAGCGCCATGCGTCAGCCCTGCAGCCTTCCCCACATCGCTCAGGAATCCGGGCCATGGTCACTCACTTCCTTCTTCCTCCCAGAGCCAAGGAAGGGGTGGCTAGGACACCCTCAGGACGGCCACCTGCCCTTGGGTCCTGCAGGCCAGCGTCTAGGCCGACACCAGCGTCCCAGCCCCGCCCCCTCCTGCCAGGTTCTCCAGGAGCAGGCAGACATTTGAGAAACACCGACTGAAGGCTTTGGCAGTGCCAGTGCCTGAAGGCGGACGGACAGGAGCCCATGGAGCGCAGGAAGCTGCCCTACCTCCCCTGCCCCACCGTTTTCTATAACCATGAGCCACTTCATTTTATAGACGGGACCCCCGAGGCCTGTGGCCAGCACTTACCTTCCAACGCCTCGAGGGCCTCGGCCATGCCGGCAGCAAACTGCGCTGCGTCCTCCTTGCTGCTGAAGTTGAGCCCCCAGACCTGGCGGGCATCGCGCCACTGGTGGAAGTTGGGGGTGGCCTGATTGTACTTGACACCCCGGACTATGGCACAGTTGATGACCACCTGAGAAGGCAAGGGGGTGAGGACTAGCAGCCCAGGCTGGGGGTGGAGTTGCAGGGGTGTGGGGAGAAGGGCTGGGCACACACCTGCTGGTCAGGCTGCATCTTGCGGCCCACGACCCGGAAGGAATTGGCTGTGGGGTTGTGGTAGATCTGGACGCGGCTGAAGGCCTGGGGCCCCGTGCCTGCCGGGAGCCAGCGCTTGTTGCCATCATCATAGAGCATCACAGTGGCCCGGCTGGTGCACACGACCGTCTCGCTGTGGGAGGGAGGGAGGGGAGAAGGCGGTACGTGCGGGGTCACCTTGGGAGACCCAGACAGGAGAGGGAGAAGCAGGAAGTGGAGGAGGCAGCTGGGAAGATGGGAGAGAGACGCTGGGCAGGGCACAGGTAGGGGAACACAACCAGGGTTGGGTAGGGGGCACTGAGCAACTCTCTAGCGGCCAGCTGCCCCAGTTTCCCTACCTCAGCCAAGGTCTGAATGCCCTATCCCCAGCAACACTTGCTTAGCTCAGAGGAGGAAGCTGAGGCCAGGGAGCGGAAGAGGAAGACCACTGCCGGCTGAGGACAGCCCAGACCCCCAGGGGTGGGGGGGTGCCTGCCGCCTGTCGCTCACTGCAACCCTACAGCTCCCTCAGCACACACTGAAGGGCCCTGTTAGGGGCCCTGCTGTGGGCGTCAGCCCCTGACCACACCCTCCCAGGGCAGGACACCAGTACCCAGGCAGTAACTCCTCCCCCCCCCTCTGCCCAAGGACCAAGGAGCCCAGGCCCTGGAGTCCATGAGGACTTCCTGGAGGAAACAGAGCCTGCTGCAGACTCAGGACTGGGGTGGCAGCGGTGGGAGGCTTCAGTAGTCAGGAGGTAGCACCCCCAGGTGTGGACCTAGGCTCCAGATGACCCCCTCCAACCATGTGACCCAGGCAAAAGAGCCATCTGTTACCCACCAGGGCGGGAGGGAGGGTAGAGTCTGGGTGCTTCCCCTTCCCCAGTGAGGAAACGCGGGGTACCAAGGGGAAGTGACTGGCCCAAGGTGACACATCCCTGGGGGAAGCGCTGGCCTTGGCTGGCCCCACCCCTACACCAGGGTTTTTCCTGAAAAGAGGAAGTTGGTGGCGAGAGGGGGATGGGGATTCCACCCACAGTGGTGGCGGCTCCTCTTTGTGGGACAGGGCAGGTGCTGGGCAGTGACACTGGGGGTCAAGGGTGGGGAGAGCCCCTTGCAGGCCCAGCTGTCTTCAGGCTAATGAGGGGAGAGCGTGGGCCACCTCCCCGGCTCCGCCCTAGGAAGCAGGATGGGCCCTCAGGTATAACCAGCAGGCACTGTGTGGGCCCCTGGCAAACCCCAGGTACCAGTTCCAGCTAAGCACAGCCTTGGGGCCTGTTTCTGGCTTGCGCCACCCCCAACAGGGCAGAGTTAAGGCTGCACCCACACCTGCCACCCACGCCCAGGGCAGAACTCTGGCCAGGTGCCTAGAACTGCCCTTGCCCCACCCCAGCTGCCCTTTGCTCTCCCAGGTAAGCCCTGCCCAGCTGAGGGTCTGGTGACCTGGCCCCTGGCCAGAGGGATGGCGCCCCTGTGCCCACCCCACTCTCCCTGGTTTCCTCTTAGTTCATGCTGTTCTAGCCCCCACTCAACCAGACAAGCCCCTGCGTGACACTTCCACATACTAGTTGTTCCTGCGCTGAGGTTGTTCCTACCTCTCCCCAGAAGCCCTCCCAGGATACTCCACCCTTCCCACCAACATGGCTCCCAGCTGCGGTTCCCCTGCCCCAGGCCCCAGCAAAGCATCGGGGTCATCAGGGAGGGATGGCCATCCGTGGAGCACGACTATGTCCCCAGGACCCAGCACACAGCAGGGACTCAATGGGTGTTAAATAAAAAGGGAAAAAAAACCAACAGCACAGCCACCCAGCCCCCATCAGCCAGCCTGGTGTCCCACACGCAGCGCAGGAGGTGGCCTCTAGCTCCTGCCCTTCTTGTGACAGGTCAGGAGCCGCAGGCACATAGGGGGCACAGGGGTGGGGATGCTGGCCCCAGGTCACAGGGACCCTTTGTGAAGCCCACCCAAGTTTTTCAACCTCATTGAGAGCTGAGCAAAAGGCGGAGTAGTGACAACTTTAATAAGCCGCAGCGGGTCAGTGGGTTCTTTTTTTTTTTTTCTTTTTAGAAGGTGAGGGAAGATACAAATATATCATTGTCACATACAGGGGGTGACAGGCGGAAGTTGCCTGGCGAGTGGGGCTGCCTCATGGAGGGGAACAGGAGGTGTGACATGCTTAGCCCTTTGTGGAACTAGTTCAGTCTTTGTCCTCGGTGGAAATTCACGGTGAAAAACCTCACAGGTAACAGTTGCCACAAGCCAGGGAGATTGCAGACTGAGCCCTGCAGGGGTCTCCTGGGGTCTCCCCCACACCCCCAGCTGGCCTCTGTGACTCATGCCACAACTCCCCAACCTTACAGCTCAGCACCCAGAGGTGGGCACGCATCTGACGCCCTGGGGCTGCTGGTCAGACCGGAGGCGGAGAGCGTCCCATTCCTGGGTGGCAGTCAAGCAGAGAGTCCTCCCCCCAGCCACACCTCAGTGCTGGACACTTAGTCCCCCAGCCTCCCAACTCTCCATCTGTGAATCCACCCTGGGTCCAGAAGCAGACCTGCAGGTGTCTGCGTAAGTGGGGGGGGGGGCTGAATTGTCCTCAGTGGTTCTGTCTTTTTTTTTTTTTAACAGTGAAACTATGTTCTTTGTACTTTAAAAACTTTGGCTCTAACAGCATAAGAGCTCAAACACCAGAGTCAAGAACAAGCCTAGCCACTCTCACATCGTGTGACTCCCACAGGCTCCCCGCACACCTCCTGTTTTCCCATCAGCAAAGGGCATGGGGCTGGGACAGCAAGGCTGGGACACCCTCTTAAATAACCCGACCACGCCACGGCCCCAGGAGCCTGTCCCCCACCGCCTGAGGTCTTCCTAAGGCCCACTCTGCTCCTTTCCCAGCCCTCCCTCCAATCCCGGCTCTAGTCCCTGGATCCGGCAGACACTCAACAAATATTTGTCCAACTGGGAGAGAGAAAAAGAACTTATATCTTGTAATTTTCCATCTCCCCCGAGGGGTCAGGGCTCCAGCCAAACCAGTCAGAAAGAGGGCCTGCAGGCAACACCACTGACGGAGTCCATGCAGACACAGGCTCACTCCTGGCCCCTGCGTTCCTCCAGCCTCAGTTTCCCCAGCAGGGAGTGTAGGTGCAGATCCCCCAGTATGCTCGAGAGGGGTACAGCCCCAGAGGTGTGGGTGGGAGAAAGGGGGAGACCCTCAGGTGTGGCCCACAGCGGGGATGCCTTCTGCCCCTGCCCAGCCGGCACTGGGGAGGGGGCAGGCCCGCTGGGGCGGGGTGGGGGTGGGGTCGGGAGGCCGTCCCAGACACCGCAGGCTCCTGTCCTTTTACGGTCTCGCGGCGAGTGAGGCGGCACTAACTCGGACATCCGCCATCCGCCTTCCACGGGCCTGGGACCGGAAACGCTGGGGGGGAGGGGCGAGGAGGGGGAGGGGAAGGGGTGAAGGCAGGGGACCAGGCTCCCAGCAGCTGCCCCCTCCCGCCCCAGGGCAGGCCCCCTGGGAAGGGATGTCTCTGAAGGGGACTGGCAGGAAGTCTGGGGGTGTGTGTAAGTGCCAGGAGAGGTCTTCCCCCATCCCCCCTCAGCAAAATTTCCAGAAAGGGGAGGGACGGGGGGGGGTGTCTTTCAGGGTCTCGGGAAGGAGGGCCATGGGGAATAGGGGGGGAGTGGAGGGTGCGGGCAGCACGAGGTTAACCCTACTCCCCTGAGCCGGCCTCAGGGGCCTCCCCCTTCAGCCTAGGGGCTTTGGGGCAGGAAGTCCCAGAGAGAGTGGAGGAAGGGAGATAGCTTTGTCAGCCTCGGGCCCCAGGGGAGTGGGGGTGGGCCTAGTCCACATGGCACCCCCCAGCACAGGCCAACTCCGCCCTCAGGTGAACCCACGGGTACTGGGGGGGCTCCCCCTCCAGGATAGAATTACTGGGGCAGCTGGAATCTAGGTAGAGGACTGGGAAGGCTGTGACCTTGAAGCTCCCCAGCGACCCTGCCTCCAATTCCCCGCTCTCCGCTCTGGGGGACCGGCTGGGAGAAGGGGTGTGTGTGTGTTGCACGGGGTAGTAAGCCAGTAGGCAGATGGGGGGCCGGCTGGGAGAGCAGCCTCCCCTCTGCGCTACTCGCCCGCCCCCTCCTTCCCCACAGCCAGCTGTCTCGACAGGTGAGTCAGGAAGACAAAGGCCCCCCTTCCCCAGCTGCCGCGCCCCCTCCCTGCAGGTGGAGAGAGAGGGGGCCGCCCTCCTGGCCCCGCGCCGGGGAGCCGCCCTGGGCACCGGCGCTGCTCCGTCCTAGGCACCGCCTGGTTCCGGCCAAGCGTGTGCACGCCAGGGCGCCCCGCGGGGCCGACAGCCCCTCTCCTCCTCATCATCACCTGAGCGCACCCAAGTTTGAGGATGGGGAGCGATTGAAGAAGTACCTCCCGAAGTGAGGAGTGAGGTGCGTGCCTCCACTTGGAGGAGACTTCGAATGGGAACCCAGACCCATGGGAATCTGAAGGTCCCAGGATCTCCCCCAAACCGTCCCCAACAGCCTTCCCCGCCCCAGCTGAGCTTTGGTGTGTTGGGGTGGAGAGCAGCGCTCCAGAAATCGCGACATCTCTAATAGGGAGTCTCGGCCAACTTGGAGGTCCCCTGACAAAGTGGAGAAGCCGGGGAGTCTTTGCAGCGCTCCCCCCCACCCCGGCACCCCAACCCGAAGGCTCCCAGGAGAGGACTGACCCGGGGAGCCCCGCGAGGGTGCCCAGGAGGCGGTCTGGGTGTGGAGATGGCCTGAGCAGGCTCGGCACCCCGTCCCCGTCCCCGTCCCGAACCCGATCCCGGGTGAGCTGGGGCTCGGGGGGAGGGGGACAAAGGCGGGGGGAGGGTCGCGGGGCCGCGCGCGCGCGGGGCTCACCTCATGGCTGCGGCGCGCCCTCGGCCCGTGCGCTCCCGGGGCGCCCCAGGCTCGAGCGGCGGGGGTTCGAGGCCGGCTCCCGGCTCTGCTCCGTGCTCCCCCGGCCGGGGTCCCGCCCCTGGAGGGGAGGAGGGCCCGGGAGGCTCCGCGGGCGCCGCCGGCGTCCGGGACGGCGGGGGGCGCGGGTCGGGAGGCGGCTGTGCCCGGCGGGGTGCGGCTCGCTGCCCGGCGCGCCCCCTCGGCCGGCGGCCGCCAGCACCTCACTCTCACTCCCGGACTTCTCTTCGCTACATTTCCTTCCAAAATTCCACTCCCCGCTCCCACAATGCCCCGCGCCTTAAAGGGCCCGCAGACGCCTCCGGGCCGTGTGGGAAGGGAAGGGGGTGGGGTGGGGGGCGGAACCCCGGCGGCACTTCCCCAATCTCCGCCTCCCCAGCAGGACAGCACCCCTGGTTGTCACCCCTGCCCCAGACTCGGGGGGTGCAGCCTTGGTGGAGGCGGGGGAGCCTGGCCTCATGGAAGCCAGGCAGGGGGGGGTCCTCTCCCATTATGGGGGATTCTCTGGGCGTCTCAATGGGGTCAGAATTCGGTCCCCCCTCCCCTGCCCTGCTCCGTCCTGCTCTCCTCACCGACTTGTCCATTCTTGCATATTCTGCTGAATTTCCGGGGTTGGGGGAGGTGGGGGAAAGGACCTTCGGGGTTAAACCAGCTTGTGCCCTGTAAATCCCACCCTTGTAAGGTGCCCCCTCCCAACACACAGTGTCTGATTGATGCTGAGGGGTGAGCCTCCTAGCACCCCACCCCGGCATCAGGAGGGGGCACCCGGTGGGGCAGGGCCTGGGCCACACCCCACCCTCTCGGGGAAGGTGAGAAGGAAGTGGGCCGAGGAGGCGAGGCCGGCCGCTGACTCAGAGCCGCAGGGTCCGGGAGGGGGTGGTGACCGGCCGGGAGTGCGGGGGGTGCGGGGGCCGGGAATAGGGGGGTTCCAGGGTGCAGGAAGCTGCGTGATCCCCAAGGCTCCCCAAGCACGCCTTGAGGTGACCGCCTGGGGAAGGGGGCGGGGTCGGGGTGGGCACCGAGGCGGGGAGCCGCCCCCCAGGTTCCAGACCGACCCCGCAAGCTCCAGACCGGCCCCCCAGGTCCCAGACCGAACCCCAACCTCGTTCCCCCAAGCTCCAGACCGACCCCCAAGCCCCAGACCGAACCCCAACCTCGGCCCCCCCCAAGCCCCAGACCGGCCCCCAACCTCGGCCCCCCCAAGCCCCAGACTGGCCCCCAACCTCGGCCCCCCAACCCCAGATCGAACCCCAACCTCGGCACCCCCTCCCCTCGCATTAGTGGCCCCGCCCCCATGACATCACGCGTCCTGACCACACCCCTCCCTGTTCAGCCACACCTGGCCCCTGGTAAGGTGTCCTCCCTAAGTCACAGTTCTCAAGTTCCTGAGCGGGAAAGCTGAGGCTGGGGACGCCAAAAGTCCCTGCATTTGGGCCCTCTATCCCGAGCCCCTTTGAGCTGCTTTGTAAGAATTATTATTATTATTATTACTTTAATTGGAAAGGCAGATTTATAGAGAGGAAAAAAGACAAAGATCTATCTGCTGCTTCACTCCCCAAAGAGCCACAGTGGCCAGAGCTGAAGGATCAGGAGCCAGGAGCCTCTTTGGGTCTTCCACGCGGGTGCAGGAGCCCAAGCCTTTGGACTGTCCACTACTTTCCCAGGCCACAAGCAGGGAGCTGAAAGGGACAGAAACCAGCACCCATATGGGATCCTGACACTTGCAAGGGGAGGATTAGCCAACTGAACCATTGCTTCAGGCCTGTAGCAGGACTCTATAAAAGTCTAAATAGTAAATACTGTAGACAGATTCAACATAAAGTTTTCTTTCATTTGGATAATTTTAACAGCCCTTTAAAAATATAAACAGTGGGCTGGCGCAGTAGCCTAGTGGTTAGGTTCTCCCCTTGCGTGCACAATGGGAACCTGTGTTTTGACATAGTGGGCAAATCCACCATCTGCAGTGCCGGCACCACAGATAAGCACAAGTTCCAGTCCCAGTTGCTCCACTTCTGATCCCAGTGCTTGGGCCCCTGCCAGTCATGTGAGACCCAGACGTAGTTCTAGGCTCCTGGCTTTGGCCTGGTACAGCCCTAACTGTTATGGCCATTGGGAAAGTGAACCAGCAGGTGGAAGATTTTATACATATATATGTGTATGTATATATGTATATATAAGCTTTTCAAAGATGCAGATAAATCTTTAATGAAATAAGAAAGAAAATGTATACAGAAACACATGTAATCAAAGTGTAAGTGAAGTAGCCCTCCCCTGCATGCCCCCCGAAAAGGCCTCTGTATAGGAAGGGGAGAGAGGATAGCTGAGCTGGGGGACTTCAGTTCTGCACACCCTGGGGGTTGGTTTCTGTGCTGTGTTCTGCTTGGGGGTGGAGTCCCCCACTTGGCGGACCTGACTGACGGGATGTGGGGGAAGCAAAATTTCTCCTGGCTTCCTTCCGCTGGCTCTGGGGAGCTGGGACGGGGGCAGTAGTCCTCCTCTGGTCCCCTGGGGCTCCCGCTGCCCTGAGGATCTGCTCAGGGTGACAGCTGGGTGGCCTCCAATCCCAAGGCGGAGTTTGTGTGGACATGGGGGGGGTGCCTCCCATGGCCCCCACCCCACACTTCTGGAAAATGCAAGTGGGAAGGGGCGGCCTGTGGAGGCTCCTCTTGCCTCTCAGCATCCAGCCCCTGTGTGCTTTATAAAGTTGCTATTTATTTTCACTTTATCTGAAAGGGAGGAAAGAGAGTGCACACACCAGCACTGTAGTGAAGCCCATGACGCAGCAGCTGCTCATGCCGGCAGTCCCTGTGAGTCCAGGTCACATCCCAGCTGCTCTACTTCCAACCCAGCTCCCTACTAATGTGCCTGAGAAGGCGGCTGAAGTCTGGGCTTTTGTAGCCACCTGTGAGACGCGGGCAAAGCTCTGGCTCCTGGCTTCAGCCAAGCTCAGTCCTGGCCGTTGCAGCCATCTGGAGAGTGCATCAGCAGCTGGAAAAAATCTCTCTTTACATCTAAGTCTGGCTTTCAAGTAAATCTTCAAAAGAAAGAGATCCTCAAAGCACTGGTTCACTCCTCAAATGTCCAAAGGGGCAGACACTGTGGCACAGCAGGTAATGCTACCACCTGCCACAATGGCATCCCGTATGTGACCCAGTTGGTATCCCGGCTGCTCCAGTTCCCATCAAGCTCTCTGCTAGTAGCCTGGGAAAGCAGCACAGGATGGCCCAAGTGTTTAGGCACCTGCATCCACGTGGGAGACACAGATGAAGCTCCTCGCCTTGTCTGGCTCAACCCTGGTAATTGCATCATTGCAGGAAGATTCTCTCTCTCTTAGACCCCCTCTCCATCACCCCACTATCTCTGCAAATCTGTAACCCCAACTTCAAGCAAATAAATAAATATATCCTTTTTAAAAGCTCTTCTTTTTTTTCAAGATTTATTTTTATTGGAAAGGCAGATAAATAGAAGGAGAGACAGAAAGAAGCTTTTTGCCTT
Organism: Ochotona princeps; assembly: GCF_030435755.1. Taxonomy (NCBI): domain Eukaryota; kingdom Metazoa; phylum Chordata; class Mammalia; order Lagomorpha; family Ochotonidae; genus Ochotona; species Ochotona princeps. Next base: position 52,956,876 of record NC_080847.1, on the reverse strand, counting down.
TTGTCTGATGATTCATTCCGCAAGTAGCCACAACGGCTGGAGCTGAGTCAGTCCAAACCCAGGGCTCAGGAGCTTCTTCCAGGTCTCCCAGACGGTGCAGGGTCTCAAGGCCTTGGACCATCCTCTACTGCTTTCCCAGGCCACAAGCAGGGAGCTGGATGGGAAATGGAGCAACCAAGATTAGAACCCGCGCCCATATAGGATCCAGGGTGCCTGCAAGGAGAGGAGTTTAGCCACTATGCTATTGTGCTGCCCCCCTTCTTTTTTAAGATTTATTTATTTTTACTGGAATGGCAGATATACAGAGAGAAGGAGAGACATAGAGGAAGATCTTCTGTGAGGTGATTCACTTTCCAAGCCCCGGGATCCCATATGGGCGCCGGTTCTAATCCCGGCAGCTCCACTTCCCATCCAGCTCCCTGCTTGTGGCCTGGGAAAGCAGTTGAGGACGGCCCAATGCATTGGGACCCTGCACCCGCGTGGGAGACCTGGAAGAGGTTCCAGGTTCCCGGCTTCGGATCGGTGCGCATCAGCCCGTTGAGGCTCACTTGGGGAGTGAATCATAGGATGGAAAATCTTCCTCTCTGTCTCTCCTCTGTGTATATCTGACTGTAATAAAATGAATAAATCTTAAAAAAAATAAAAGCAGTTTTAAAAAATTGCCCACCGAACCCTGCACACCCACCAACTGTATTTGCATGGAAGACCCAGAAGAAGTTCCTGGCTCATGGCTTCGAATCGGGGTAGCACCGACCGTTGCGGTCACTTGGGGAGTGAATTATCAGATGGAAGATCTTCCTTTCTGTCTCTCCTCCTCTCTGTATATCAGACTTTGCAATAAAAAATAACTAAATCTTAAAAAAATAAATATATCTTTAAAAAAAATAATTCCTCAAAAAAAAAATCATTCCTCAGAAATAAAATTACCCACCACAGCCAGGTCAGCGAGCAGGCCATAACTGCACCCATGTCTTCCAAGTGGGCAGCAGGCACCCAAGGACTTGGCCCACCATCCCCTGGTGTTTCTGGGGAAGTGGAGCTGGCACCCAAGACTGGGCACTACAGCACGGAATGCGGGTATCCCGAGTCCCATCTTCTCCGCTGTGCCAAATGCCCACCCTTTTCCATGCCCATGATGCAGCCTTTCCTGTATCTGTCCTCAATCCAGTATAATCAGGTGGCATGACCCAACCCCCACAATGCTAAGGGTTAGGATTTGACCTGTGACCTCAGTGACAGGTCAGGTACATGAGCTGGTGTGGCCAATTAGAGTCAGCTGCTGCCCACTCCTGAAAGAATGGCTAACTGTGGGGGTTGGGCTGGGGGGTTAGCTTGGAACCATGGCTCTCTGCCCCCCAACTCCAAGGATGGAAGCATGGGGACAGTTCCTGGTGGGATCTCCAGGCTGCCAAACGCAACCATGCCTGCAGCCCCCGGCCTCTTCAACTACACGGCCCAGTAAGCTCCCTGCTTTGCTTCCACCTAGTCACAGTGCCAAGAATCCCAGGAAGCACCTGCTTGTGCTGCTTGGAAGTTATAGCAGCACTCCTAGGCCACACAAGGATGACCCTCCAAGGCCTTGGCAGGTGCCCCGCCCTCCCCCTGACTGCTCACTTCCTGCCTGGGCCAAGCACCACCACCTCTGGGGTCATCTCCAAATTCCCCTCAGCCATCGGGGTCCGGTGACAACTTTTCCCATCCAAGACCTTGCGGTGGGGGTTCTGCTATAATTGTGTGTGTGCACGTGTGTTGGGATGGGGCTTTGGAACAACATGGCCCGGGGCTGCACTCCCGGGAGAGAAGCAGGGTGTCCTTTCGGCAGCCACCCTAAGAAGGGAAAAGGGAACAGGTGGTAGCAGAAATCAGACCTGGATTGAGCTTCTGGCTGCACCCCACCAGCCTTCCCAAGCATTTAAGGGGTTACACACCAGCAGATGGGGGCTTTCCATCTATGTGTCTTTCAGGGAAACAAATAATTTCTTTAAAAAAAAGGGGGGGCAAGGGGATCATATTACAAATTCCTGAAAGAATCGATCAAATACGCAAGGCCCTTACCTTCCCCAGCTCTCTTGAGGCCTGGCGGAACTCAGAGTAGGCTTCAGCCATGACGGTGGCCCTACAGAAGGGAGGCGGGGCAGCCTTCTGCAGGGAGCCCTCCTCCTACCACCCCTCCCCCAGCTCTCCCCATTCCACACCCCCCACTCACTTGCAAGCCAGCCCTCCACCTGGAGGCAGGTCTGGTATGTGCTCTGAAGCCAGGGTTCCGAATACAGCGTTTAGGGTGGGGGGCTCCTGAGTAGTGGCACACAGTTCTGTGAAGAAGGCAAGGGTTGGGGGAGGGTGGTAAGACCCTGCTCTCCGACTACCCATGGCGTCGGGACTCCCCAGAGCGCCCACTCACCTGCGACCCTGCGGCGCAGGGCTGCATCCAGGGCCAGCTCCCTCCTAGAGGCCTCCTCCGTAGGCCTGGGGGCCCCCGGAAAGCAGACCAAGATGCAAGTCATGTTGTCCAGGCTGCCCTACAGAGGAAGGAGAAAAGGGAGCCCCATGGGAGAGCGAGCTGGAGGCAGAATTCTCCAGCAATCCCGGAGCCCAAGGATCCCCTTCTTAATCCAGGCCACAAGAACCCATCCCTTAGACTATGCCCCTTCAAGTCCAAGCCCCGACCTAATGGGAGGATGACCACGCCTTCTCACTGAGGCTCTGCCCAGTGCCTAGTTGACCTGCCAACCCTGTCCAGCACCTCCCCCTCTTAAGCCCCTTCCACGTGTCTGCCTAGCCCCTCTACTCTCCCGTGAGGTCTCAGCATCGCTGGGCACCCAGCAAGCTGATTTGGCTGTGTTCTCGCCCCCTGGCCTAGGAACGCACTGGACCCCGCTTGGCCCCCACGCCCTGTCCCCAGCACCTTGCACAGGCACGTGTCCAACACCTGCGCGCAGAGAAGCTCTGGGGCCAGGCCCAGCCGGAGGCGCGAGGCCACCAACTCGGACAGAGCCGTGCCAGACACCGCGTCCCAAACGCCATCCGAGGCCAAGAACACGAACTCATCCTGGGCTAGGTGTTCCAGGGCGGCCACCTCGGGCTCCGCCGACAAGAGCTGCTGCTCGGGAGGGCGTCCCAGAGCCTCCTTGAAGGCAAAGTCCCCCAATGCTCGCGACACGGCCAGAGAGCCCTGGACTCGCTGACCGCGGATGGTGCCGCCTGCGTCATGGATGCGCTCGCGTTCTCGGGGCCGAAGAGGTCGGTGGTCATCGGTGCTGAAGGCCATGGTGCCGGACCGGCGCAGCACGGCACGGGAGTCCCCGCAGTGTGCCAGGTACAGGAAAGTCGGGGACACGAGCAACGCCACGGCTGTGGAGCCTCCGGGCTCACCGCCGGGCCAGAGTGCACGCAGGCGCTCGTCGGCGCTCAGGAAGGCGCAGCGCAGCGCGGCGCGGACACCCTGTGGCTCGCGGGGCTCCGGACCCAGCGCCTCGAGCACGTGGGCCGGCAGGCGACGCGCGCAGAAGCGGGCAGCCCGTGCCCCGCCGTGGCCGTCGAAGACGGCGAAGAATGCCCATCCCGAGGGCAGCCCGGGCAACTCCAGACGAGCGCAGTGCGCGTCCTCCATGCGCGCGCGCCAGCCTTGCACCGCACTGGCGCCGAAGCGCAGGTCTCCCGACGCTCCCCCGTGCGGCCACTGCACGCACCGCGGGGCGGCCAGCAGAGATGGACACCCGCCTGGGGCCGGGCACCCATCTTGCTCCTCCTTCTCCTCTTCCTCGCTGTTTGGCCGGAGGAGACGCCCCAGCAAGCGAGCGAAGGCCGCCATCCTGTGGCCTAGGGATCGGGAAGGCTCCGCCCTGGGCTGCCCTCCTTCCTCCTCCCAATTAAATCCCTCCGCGGTGAGATGCTAAACCAGCTAAATCCCGTTTCTATTCCTGGACCTGCAGGTGGGATGGAGTCGCACCCTCCAGGTCGGGCTTAGGGTCTCGAGGGCACACATGGATAACTGTAGCACTTGAGCAAACATCACGCACGGCTCACCTCACCTCTCCAATTTATGGAGGGGAAATTGAGGGAGAAGTGTGAGCATCCCTGGCCACGCAGTGCGGGGCGCCCTGGCCCCTTCACCGCTGCTCCCTTCGGCCTATCAGGTGCTTTTTATTTTCCCAGCCATGCCCACCGACCGACCAAGCCAGCAGCCTCACACTGTCCTCCTTGTCGCCGTCTGAGCACCGCTTGTAGTTAGCATTAAAATTCCAGCTCTTGTCCCCAAACCCTGGAAACCGGCCTATTTTCTCTCCAGGTTCTGAGTAGGCCCCCAACCTGACCCGCTTTCTCATTTCCTCTCGGCCACGCCTCCAGAACTCAGATCCTGCCCAGTTATTAGAATAATCCTAATTTATTTGAGGTCCAACCCTGTGTCTTAACTTTCCAGAATGCAAGAAGTTTCTTGGGCCTAGTGCAGTTGCCTAGTGGCGAAAGACTTCACATTGCATGTGCCAAAATCCCATGTGGGCGCCGGTTCTAATCCCCGCAGCACTGCTTCCCATCCAGCTCCCTGCTTGTGGCCTGGAAAAGCAGTCAAGGACGGCCCAAAGCCTGGGACCTTGCACCCATGTGGGAGACCCGGAAGAAGCTTCTGGCTCCTGGCTTCAGCTCAGCTCAGCTCTGGCTGTTGATACTTGGCTGCTTCTCTTTGTAAATTTGCCGTTCCAATAAAAATAAATAAATCTTTTTTAAAATGGAGGGGCCCAGTGTGGTAGACTAGTGGCTACAGTCTTCGCCTTACATGCTCCCGGAGACATGGAGGAGGCTCCTGGTCCCTGGCTTCGGATCAGCTCAGATCCGTGAACCAGGGGACAGATTTTTCTCTGTCTCTTCTTTTCTGTAAATCTGTGTTTCCAATAAAAATAAATAAATAAATCCCAAATAAATGCTTCTTTCTGGTCTCTTTCCACTCCCTTTGTGCATCTGGGCTTGGGCCAGCTCAGAGTTTCCAGAATATTTCTGTTTCTGCCTCCCCGTGCCAGCCCTAGCCCTGCTCCAGCTCAGCCCAGATACTCACACCCCATCTGCTCCCAGACCCTCCTTTTCCCTCGCCCTCTTCCCCTATCTGCGCAGCCGCTTCTGTGGAGACCCCAGACCTGGAGGGGTAACCTCCCTGGCCCCGCCACGCCCCCTAGCTCTACACACTGGTCCCGCCCCCGGAGGGCGTGTCCATCTGGTCCCCGCCCCTCAGCTGGCTAGCCACTCCCTGCTAACCTGCAGGCTAACCTCTCTGGCCCCGCCCCTCAGCTGGCTAGCCACTCCCTCCTAACCTGCAGGCTAACCTCTCTGGCCCCGCCCCTCAGCTGGCTAGCCACTCCCTCCTAGCCCTTCAGGCTAACCTCTCTGGCCCCGCCCCTCTCCCTAGCTCTTTAGACTAGCCCCGCCCAGAGGGCGTGGCCCCACAGTGGCCCTCCCCACCCTTCGCCCTGCAGGCTAACTCGCTGGCCCCGCCCCCGGAGGGCGTGGTCCAGTCGGCCCCGCCCCTTCCGCGCCGCAGTGCCGGCCCCGCCCGCTCAGCCGAGCCGTGCAGAGGGCGGCGGCGGCGGCTGGAGGGGCCCGGGAGGAGGCGGCGAGGATGGCGGCGTCGTGGGCGCGGCGGAGATGAGCACCGGCGGCCCCGGGCCCAGGGCGGCGCGGCCGGAGTGGGCGGGGGTCCCGATGCAGGCCCGAGGGGGGCCATGGGGCAGGTCCTGCCTGTCTTCGCCCACTGCAGTGAGTACCAGGAGGCTCGGGCCTGCTGGCGGAGAGGCCGGCGCCCGGGGTCCTCGGGGTACCCCGCCTGGGGCGCCCCGCGGCTGCAGAGCCGGGAGCAGGAGGCGGTGGAGACAAAGGAAGGCCTCCCCTCCCCCCGCGATCCCGCGGCCTCGGGGGGGATGGAGGGGAGCAGCCTGACCTGCAGGACCCCGGGTGGAGCCGGGCCCGGATGGGGGACACCCCCGGATGGTCGCGCGGGGCGCCGGGAGGGGTCGGGCCCTCCCCAGGGCGAGGCCGCGGGCGGGAGCTGTCCCTTGGCCCTGGTGCTGGCCGCAGCCGGCGGCGAATGGGCTTGCTTGGGTGCGAGGCTGACAGCCAGGACGGAGACGAGGGGGTCTATCTCCCCAATGGCCCACCCGTCTCCACATCCCACCTCCGTTTTCTGCCCGACCTGGCCCAGACCCTGTTGTCCCTCTGGGTATCGGCCAGGACTCTCCAGTCGTTAGCAGGCTCTGCCACTGCTTAGTAGTAACTGCCCTGCTGTTGGCCTCCGACTCCCAGAGCTGGGGCGAAGGGTGGCGGGTTTGCAGCGCTGTGGAACCTCTGTTGTGTGTGGAGCACCTGGCTGGCTCAGGGGGAGTCCGGGGGTCCCAGCTGAGCATGCCCTGGGTCTCTGAGCCCAGGACTCTGGGCACCATTCTCTGTCCCTGCCCCACATGGTGGGCTGGCTTCTACGGCTGTGTCTCAACGCTTTGCCTGAATGGAGTGTACAGAAACCACAGTGGGAGAAGCTGTGAGCTCAACCTTGTGGGGTGCCGTCCCAGCATGTGAAAATCTTGCCCTGGCCTTGGCTTAGGAAGGGGGTACCCCACCTCCACCCCCTCTCCTCTCTCATCTCCCCCTCCTCACTTACACCTGCGCACCTCTCTGGCCTGTACTGCAGGAAGACTGCCTCACTTCCCTTGGGTCTCTGCTCCCACGGGCATCTTGGGGTGCACACTGCCTGACACCGCACCTCCAGGCTCTCCCTCTCTCGGCCCTGTCTGATGAGCCCCCATAGCATGTGTTTGTTGCCTGCCTTCTGCACACTTTCTGGAAGCCCCCTGTGTGGTATAGGTGCTGGTATAGAGCAGGTGGTCGGGGTGGAACCCCTTCCTCCTAAGGTCCCTAACAGGAGGCCTCTAAGGTTTCTGAACTTCAACTTCCGAGCTGCCTGCCTGCCTGCCCTGTGGTGGGCCACGTGTCCCAAGATGCCAGCACTGGCTCGGACAGTCCAGACTTTTCTTCTAAGAATCTTCCATCATAAAGGTCGGTTTATTTATATTAGAAAGGCAGATTTATAGATAGCAGGAGAGATAGAAAGATCTTCTGTGTGCCAGTTCATCCCCCCCAAATGGCTGCAATAGCCAGAGCTGAGCTGTTCTGAAGCCAGGAGCCAGGAACTTCCTCCATGTCTCCCACATGGATGTGCTGGTCCCAAGGCTTTGGGCCTTCCTCCACTGCATTTCCAGACCACAAGCAGGGAGCTGGATGGGAAGTGGAGCAGCTGGGATACAAACTGGCACCCCAATGGGATGCTGGTGCAAGCAGAGTGAGGATTATTCAGCGAGTCATTGGGCCAGCCCCAAGTCTTCCACTCTCTCTTGCAGAGGAAGCCCCGTCCACAGCCTCCTCTACCCCGGATTCCACGGAGGGTAAGTGGGGGTGGAGCTGGAAGGGGGCGCTGGGGGCCGCATCCCCCTCCGGGGGGCTCAGCCGCTCCCCCCTGGGTCCTCAGCAGGAGGGAGCGAACACTCAGATTTCCGGGAGCTGCACACAGCCCGCGAGTTCTCCGACGACGACGAGGAGGAGACTACGTCGCAGGACTGGGGCACCCCCCGGGAGCTGACCTTTTCCTACATCGCCTTTGACGGAGTGGGGGGCTCCAGCGGCCGCCGCGACCCCACCGCCCGCCGCGCCCGCCCCCAGGGCCGCTCCATCTCGGAACCGCGAGACGCCCCTCCGCAGCTGGACCTGGGCGACAGCTTGGAGAGTATCCCCAGCCTCAGCCAGTCCCCGGAGCCCGGACGCCGCGGCCACCCCGACCCAGACCCAGACCCCGTCGCCGCCGACCACCCCCTCGAGGAGGACCTGAGGCTGCGGCTGCACCTGTTGGGCTGGGCTGCCGGGGAGGCCGGCGCTGGGGAGGACTCCTCCGCCACCAGCAGCTCCACCCCGCTGGAAGACGAGGAGCCAGGCCGTGCAGCAGGAGTGGAGGCCGGAGAGCCTGGAGCAGGTGAGAGGGCCGAGGCCTGAGCTGGGGGTCTCCCCTCCTGGCCCCTCAGGGCTCACGGTCTTTCCTGTCTCTCTCCCACGACAGAACTGGACGCACAACCCCAGCCTGCTCAGCCCTCACCTCCCAGGGTCCCGACTCCTCAGCCCAGCCCTCGGTCTGGGACCCCGCAGCCCGGCACCCCATCTCCACCCCGATCTCGAGATTCGAACTCGGGTCCTGAGGAGCCCTCGCTGGCTGAGGACGAAGCCCCGTGCAGGCCCCTGGAGCGGGAGCCAATCACAAGACAGTGCCTCGATAGCACCGACCAATCCCAGTGGATTTGGGAGCCACGCCCTCTCGGTAAGCCTAGTGCTGGAGAAAGGGCCCCCCCACTGGACACCGCGGGAGTTGGAAGGAGCCAATGGGAGGAAGGCAGGCGTGGGCTGCACGGGGACAGGCTCCGTTATCTGAGATTGCCATTGGCTCTTGGTGCGTTAGTGCCCCGCCCACTGGAGGCGGATTGGCTGAGAGCGCATGCAGCTGCGCCCCTCGCTGGGGGTGCGCCCCCTGGAGGCCGAGCAGGGCTGGTGCGGCCGCCCCTCCTGGGGCTGCACCTGCTGGCGGGTCGTAAACAGAGCAGCTCCGCCTCCGCGCCCCGCCGGGCCGGGTTACCGGGAGCTCCCAGCCCTGCGCTGTTTACAACTCGGCCTCCAAGTTTGGGCCTGGGGCCCCACCTCTGGGGACACCCATTGGCTGGGTCCAGGGGCGCCCCGCCCCTCAACTCTGCCTCCTGGTTCCGCTGAAGGGGCAAAATCTCCGGGAAGGAGCCGGTACCCGGAGCCTCATCCTCTGAGCCAAGATGTGCAGTCAAGGTGGGCTTGGGGGCGTGAGGGGAGCCGGGCCGGAGGGCTGGGGCACAGCAGAAAGGAGGCGGTCCTCAATTCGCCCTTCCTCCCCTCCAGCTGGGGGGGGGGGAAGCAGTAGTGGTGTTTTCTAGTGATCTGGGGGTCTGCAGAACTGCGGGCTAGGGCTGGGGGTGCTCAGAGAAGGGGGAGGGAGGGCGAGCCTTGGAATATTGGGGGACCCCCTTGTGTCCCCTGCCCCAGGGCTTGGGGGACCAGGAGCTGAGTGGGCCCCTCCCCCAGCCTGAGGCCCTGGCGAAGCTGTCAGCCCAGGACTGGACAAGCCAGCACAGCTGCTGGCCAGGCCCCCTCCCCCCAGCGTGCCTAAACTTAGACCCCGCTTCAGGCGACCCAGCCCTTCCTTCACCCTTGGGGAGCCTGCGGGTTGCTGCATGCATGGCAGGGGGCTCAGTGTGGTAGGAGTGTTATTGGGGGCCAGGTCGGGGTGGGGTGCTGGGACGGAGGAGCCGAAGCTTTGGGGTTTGGAAGTCCCTGACCAGGGCTCTGGGGGAATTGAGGAGATGTGTTTCAGATGTCAGCAAGGGGCCTGGGGTCTGAGTGAGGGCCCGCCTTTCCCCAGGAGGTAACCCTTAGACAAAACGGGGTCCCTGTGGTTGTAGCCCCTGGCAGGCTGACAAGCTTCTCAAAGAGTGAGCTCACCCATAGCCGGGCAGGTTGCTGGGAGGCGAGCGATGGTTCTGTTTTGCTGCTGTAAGTGAGGAGGGTGGCCACCACATTACTGAGCAAGCTCACACCATGTGTGACGTGCCAAGCCGGCGGCCAGCTCCTCTCGTCCAGGGCTGCCCCTACTCTCCAGGGACTGATTCAGTCCCAAACAGCAGCTCCAGACAGTGGAAGGATGTTGTGCGTGACACTGCTTGGGTCAAGGGCTTAGGGACTGGAGCAAGAAGGACCAGCCACAGACACGGAGTCCAAAAAATAATAACAAAACAAATGACAACACAACGGACAATGGAATAACACACAGGTGTTAACTTCGAGAAGTCTGTGGTCAGTGGAGTGGAAAGATCTGTTTATGTCAGTGCAGGTAGCTTCCAGGAGCTGTGTGAGGACTTGTGTTTAAATGGACCCACCTTGTGCATACATGACCCGTGACACATGTGGAGATGAACTGGACCTGTGACCTGCCTGTCCTAGTGGTGTCCAGGAAGTGCAGGAGTGCCACCTGTCTGTGCACACACAGGACAAGGGGCAGGAAGGATGGGGTCTTCCAGATGGGCACCAAACAGAGAGGATGCTGGGACTTGGGAGAGCTGGGGACAACGGGAGGTCATGGCTGCCGCAGGCAGGTAACAGGCTGACGCCCCCTCCCCCTCCACAGTGGCGGACCTGCTCTACTGGAAGGACACGCGGTGGTCGGGCGCGGTCTTCACGGGCCTCATGGTCTCCCTGCTCTGCCTCCTGCACTTCAGCATCGTGTCCGTGGCCGCGCACGTGGCTCTGCTGCTGCTCTGTGGCACCATCTCTCTCAGGGTTTACCGAAAAGTGCTGCAGGCTGTGCACCGGGGGGATGGCGCCAACCCGTTCCAGTGAGACCCTCCTGCCACTCCCCCTCCCCAGAGCCCAAAAGTGTGACCCTTGAACTGCAGTCTATCCTCATCCTCTAACCGGATGCCAGCCTTGACTTTAAACCTGGCTCTGCCTTCTGACACCCGCCCCCCTCCGGCCCGGGATCATCCTGACCTCTGTCTCATCTTTATCCCTGACCTTGACCCTACGTTGGCCCTCTGGCTTTCTCCCTGACCCCCATTTTCTGTGCTGGCTGCAGCAGCCCCCCTCCACACACACACACACACCCTGCTCAGTCTGGGCCCCACGGACCTTCTGAATGCCCCTCCCTCTCCCCCTCTGCCCCATGTCCTCTCAGGGCCTACCTGGACGTGGACTTGACCATGACCCGGGAGCAGACTGAGCGCTTGTCCCGGCACATCGCCTCCCACGTGGTCTCCACGGCCACGCAGCTGCGGCATTTCTTCCTTGTGGAAGACCTCGTGGACTCCCTCAAGGTGCCCCCACCCCCTTCCCTACTGCCCAGGTCCACCGGGGTGTGTGTGAGTCGGGAGGGGGCCCCCCAGGCCAAAGGGGGTGGTTCATGGCTGACCCTGCGCCCCCTCCCACCCCAGCTGGCCCTCCTCTTTTACATCCTGACCTTCGTGGGTGCCGTCTTCAATGGTTTGACCCTTCTCATTCTGGGTGAGCTGGGAAGGTGGCTGGGTGGGGAGGTGGACGGCTGGGGTCTGGACAGGGGGAGCTGCGGGGGGGACTGTCCTGGGTGAGCCCTGACACTCCCCCCTCACACGGCCGTGTCTCCCGCAGGCGTGATTGTTCTATTCACTGTGCCCCTGCTGTACCGGCAGCACCAGGTGAGCGTTACAAAGCGTCCTGTGGGCAGGTGTCCCGTGGCCGCCCCTCATCCCCGTGGGGCTGATAGAGCCAAGTTACGGTGACTGAGCGGCCAGAGGCCAGTATCCCGTACAGCAGATTTGCAGAGAGAAAGAGAAATAGAGAGAAAGATCTTCTATCTGCTGGTTTACTCCCAATGGCTACAGTGGCCGGAGCTGAGTCGATCTGAAGCCAGGAGCTTCTTCTGGGTCTCCCACGTGGGTGCAGGGTCCCAAGGCTTTGGACTGTCCTTGACTGCTCTCCCAGGCCACAAGCAGGGAGCTGGAAGGGAAGCGGAGCACCCGGGATACACACTGGTACCCACAGGGGATGCTGGTGCTTGCAGATGGAGGATTAGCCAGTTGAGCCCTCGCACCAGGCCCTCCACCTCTGTGTCCTTGCCCAGCCAGGGTCAGGCAAACCAGTTGCCATCTTCCCCTAATCACCCACAGATGGACAGATGGACACACACAGCAGAGACTCAGGCCCTCGCCCCAGAGCGGCACTCGCGGCTCCGTCTACATGCATGCGCACACCCCCAGCCATGCACACCCCCAGCTCCCCTCCCGCCCCGCCCAGGATGGGGACGCTGGGGCAGGCCCTGGTGTGGGCTGCCTTGAGGTCACTCTTGGCTCTCTCAAGGAGAGGATTGACTGTGAGTTGAGGGAGTAGGGAAATTCCCTCCGATCTTCTCTCTCTTTCCCCAGGCCCAGATTGACCAGTACGTGGGGCTGGTGACCAATCAGTTGAGTAGCATCAAAGCCAAGTAAGCAGGTGGGGGGCGGGGTGGGAGGCCTGGCACGCGCTTTCTGTCTATACTCGCATAGGGTGACTGGGTGGACAGGGCTGGCTCTATCGGCCTCCATCCCTCCTCTCCCGCGGTTTTCGGGGTTGCCTGCCCCACCTCGAACCCCTCCTCCCTCCTCTCCTGCAGGATCCGAGCCAAGATCCCAGGGACCGCAGCCCTGGCCTCCGCTGCCACCGCCGTCTCCGGATCCAAAGCCAAAGCCGAATGAGAGGGCTGCCTCTGCGCCCGCGCGGGACGCCCGACCCCATCCCCGAGCAGCCCCCCACGGCCCCTCCATCTGCATCCCCAGCCCCTGCTGCCTCAGGCACTTCCCCTGGTGGGAGTCAGGGTCACGCCCACCCAGGAGAACTCGCGCAAATCGTCTGAGCGGCTGGGACTACATTTCCCAGGAGGCGCCGCTGTCGGAGTCCAGGAGAGGCGAGGAGCTTTGGCCGCGGGGCCTTCTGGGACTTGTAGTTGCGAGTCGTCTGTCAGGGCCTCGCCCTGCACTACTGTGACCCGCCGCTAGAGGCGCCGTAAAGGAAGGGGTGTCTTCCCTCCACAAGCCGAGGCGAAGGGTCCCCCCAAGGCTGGGGGTTTTGCATGGGGCCCAGGGGAGGCCTGAGCTTGGAGTTACAGTTTAATAAAGACTCCTGTGGAAAAACCCACAGCCTCCTTTGGCTCTTTTTTCTTTTTGGTTAAGATTTATTTATTTTTTTTATTGAAATGTCAGATATACAGAGAAGAGGGGAAACAGAGAGGAAGATCTGTCTGCTGAGTCACTGCCCAGGTGGCCATCACAGCCGGAGCTGAGCTGATCCGAATCCAGGAGCCAGGAGCTTCTTCGAGGTCTCTCACATGGGTTCAGGGCCCCAAGGCTTTGGGCCGTTCTCGACTACATTCTCAGGCCACAAGCAGGGAGCTAGATGGGAAGTGGAGCAGTGAGGCCATGAACTTGTGCCCATGTGGCATCCCTGGTGTGCAAGGCGAGGACTTTAGCCACCAGGCTATGGTGCCTGGCCTGTCTGCCAAGATTATGAAGTGGTGTGGGGAGCTCGCTGGGAGACCGCTCCACTCCCGGGCGAGGGCAGCCCTGCCATAGCTGTGCTCAAGACAGGCCTCACTGCGATTTCTTTCTCCACCTGCTGTGTCGCCATCTCCAAGCCTGAGACCCCTAGATGTCCCTGTCCCCAGACACGTGTCCAGACCCCTTCCTCATCCTCGCGGCTCAAGGACATTGGAGCTCACGCTGTCACCAGGCAGGACCCTGGACGTCCTCTTCCTCACCCCCTTGTCTGTCCGACTTCCCAAACACCTGCCCACCTCTGGCCATCGTGGTTGTCTCGGGCTCAAGGGCAGGGCCTCCTGGCCTCTTTAGGCTTCAGGGTCCTAAATGATGCAGGGGACGGAGGAGGCAGGAAACGACCAACGGTAACGCCCCAGCTGGGCTCCACTCGGTGCAGTGAGGCTCGGTCCCCTGAGCCTTCAGTCTGCTCACAGGGAGCCGTCGTGACAGGTGCGCCTGTGTGGAAAGCTGCTGGCCAGGGGCAGAGGGACAGGTGCTCGGGACGTGAAGTGTCCTGGCCGCTGGCTGTCCAAAGTGAACTCTACAGTGTCTGACTGCCCGCCCTGCCACTTCCTAATTTCTAAGCATTGTGAATTTTATTTTTTATTTTCTAAATACAATATATATATGTATTTTAAAAGATTTATTTATCTTTATTGCAAAATCAGATAGAGAGGAAGATCCATCCAATGATTCACTCCCCAAGTGAATGCAACAGCCAGTGCTGCGCCAATCTGAAGCCAGGAGCCAGAAGCTTCTTCCAGTTCTCCCACACAGAAGTAGGAACCCAAGGCTTTGGGCTGTCCTTGTCTGCTTTCCCAGGCCACAAGCAGGGAGCTGGATGGGAAGTGGAGCTGCTGGGATTAGAACTGGCGCCCATATGGGATCCTGCACATTCAAGGTGAGGACTTTAGCCACTAGGCCACTGCATCAGGTCCTACAATATATTTTTCAAAGAACTGTTGTTATTCCTTGAAAGAATGCCGTGGGTTTTTTTTAAATTTTGAACTTATTTCGACAATCTTTACATAGCTGATTAGGGCACAAAGGGTCAAGGGCTACAGGAAAGTGTGTAAGACCATTGTTTCCACATTATTATTGTTATTTTTTTCTGTATCTGGGGTAAGGGGAAAGAAAATGGAGAAGCCCCTCCCAGCCTCCCACCCAGAAGCCATGCATTGAGCACCAGTGGTCAACAATAAACACAGAAACATGAACAGCTATAATGTTTGTTAGTGAATGCGCTGGCTTCATGGCCTGGTCCCCAGTAAGGCATCCCAGCTTGAAGGAGTGTTGTGTGGCAGGTGTTCTCAGAAGCATGTACAGGGGACACCTAATGGCAGCACAGGGACAATATTTTAAGCTTCTTAATGATGATTCCCAAAGACGCATCTCCGTAACACCTGCTATCCTGCATACCAGAGGAGGGGGACGAGCAGAGGGCCTGGTGGAGACTGCAGGTCAGGAGTGGCTGCACCCCCAGGTCTGCCCCTCTGGACCAGGCTTAACGCTGTACGGCCCTGCTGCCTGGGCCGATCTCACAGCGACGCGTCCACCTCCTCGGGATAGGTCAGGGGAGCCTGAGGCCTGCAGGACAACGACTCACCCCACCCACTCAGGTGGATACCTGTTAAGCACTCACAGGTTCTTGGGCACCGGGTGGGTGGGGTGGCAGGCGGTGGGTTACAAGATCCACCCACGAGGAGGACTGAAGGATCCGTAAATCCGTGGAGTGGAGTGCACAGAACGGCATGTGGCAGGCCAAGTGATGGCGGGCTCAGGGGATAGAGTGACAGGCTTACTATTTTCGACTTGGCATGGATAGCCAAGCAGAGGCTGAAGCCCAAGGAGTCAGAGAGCTGCAGAGACGGGGCACTGAACCCGGAGGAAACCGCCACACGCCCGCCCATCCTCTAGCTAGAGCCTCGAAGCACCTGCATACTGGGAGCCAACCTCAGGGGGGTGAGGCACCAAGGCAGAGAGAGACAGAGGGTTTGCACTCACTGGCCACCTTCCAAAATTGTCACTAAAGTAGCTGGGGCTGGGCCATAGAGGCGACAGGGACCCAAGCCCCGAGGCCCATCGTCCTCTGCTTCCCAGGGAGCTGCGGTCCAATAAGCAGATGGGGGCTTCGAGCCTGGACGCCCCTGAATTCCTTGAATGCAGCGGGGGACTTCCAAACGGAGGGGATGCCAAACTTCTCCCCAGGGAATCCCCTGTTTTACAAGAACAGTTCTGGTCGTTAAGAGCTGATTGCTCCGGGCGGGTGGGCTGGAGGGCGTCCGATTTTCCGATTACAAACACGGAGATGTGGCCAGCAGGGTCCAAGTTGCAGGCCTGCCCTCCTGGGAGTGGGAGTAACACGCGTGGACGCGCCCGAGGTCCCTGCAGTTCTACGGAAGAAGCAGCAGGTGTCGCTGCAGCCCCATCGCCGGACGGGCATAGTCAGACTTCAAGAATCCGGACTTGTTCCTGGAAGCACCTTCAGAAAGGCGCATGGTGAAGCCTTTCCTACTATTACAAGGAAAAACAACTGGCTTTTCTCTTTTTGGGAAAAAAAAAGTGGGGAGGGGACTCCTGGTCCTTTAATGAACAGCCAAGTTTCAGAGCGCTGCTTCCCAGAATGCGCGGCGCTATGTAAATGAGACTGTTTCCAAAACAAGGATAATTCAGACTGTATCCACAAACAGACCGATTCGAAAGGGCATGCGTAGTGGTGTAAAAAGGACGGAATTGATCAATGTGAAAGCTAGCTTGATCAAGTCATCACCTGGTAAGCCACCATCATCCTAAAAGGGCCGGATTTCAGAGCTTTATATAGTGCCGTGGGGACAGCGCATTCTGCCCGGATGATCCTCAGTGGTCTGGGGTGCAGGCTTCAAACCTGTAGCTGTCTAGCGACAGAGTGGTTCAATTCCACCTTTCGGGCGCTGTTCCGTTTTCTCCTTACTTTTGTGAGATTTTGCAAACCCCGCGTGGGCTTACAGCACACTTCTGCACCCTGTGTCCCCGGGAACCCCTGTTCCGTGTGTACCTGGGGCTTGGCAAGGACCCTGCACGTCTCCATTCCTGTCTGGCCTCCACATAGGACTGTGCTTTCATTTGTGTTTTCTTTCGATTAGTGGCTTGTGGAGGGAAAGTGCGAGCCTCCCGGAAGACCAGGGGAGGTATTGGCTCAGGGAACAGGGGACATGCTCCAAGCCAGGGTCAGGGGTCCTGGAACAGCCCCCCTACCTCCTCTGCACAGGCCCTGCGGTGTCTACCCCCGCCAGCCCCTTGTTGCCATCCAGACCCCGCATCCCTAGGCTCCCAGCCCATCCCGCACACACAGGCCAACGCCCCCTCCTCTAGAAGTCCATGGGCTCCTATGCCAAATCAGATTCACGTGCTGTGCCCCAGTCTCAGCCCTGACACCTAGGGGGACAGGGCCTGCTTCCAGTCCAGCTCCCTGTTAATTCACGTCCTGGAAGTCCTTGGGTCCCTGCCACCCACTTGGGGTTCTGTCAGCCCGATGGGGTTCCCAGGTGCTGGCTTTGTCCTGGCTGCTGCAGGGAAAAAAAATTTTTTTTTGGACAGGGGGGAGTGGATGTAATGAACCAATTCATAGAAGATTTCTTTCTCAAAGTGAAAATCAGTAGATAAAACTTTTAGAAACGCTTAGCGAAGTGCTGCACGTTTTGTACTTTGTAGTTCCAACCCTTTCTTCGCTCCTGACTAGGCCTAGCAGACTGCAAGTTCATGTACCCACCATGCTGGTGGGCAAGGCGCGACGGCACCTGTCTTCGGGTGGCGCGAAGGGCACATGCCTGCAAGTGGTAACAGTCCCAGCGGCCCAAGACAGCTGCCACCCCGCGATCCATCCTGCCTTTGTGCTGGTCCAGCCCCTCCTCTGGCTGCATCGAACATCCCGGTCACTACAAGGTTTCTGACGCTTCAGGGGACTTTGTCCCAGGAAGCTCCCACAAAAAGAGCATGTGGAAGTCCTCCCGAGAGTCTAGCTTGCTTCTGTCCTGCTGCAGGCTGATTCACCTGGAGGTGTGTGTTGGGGGCTGGGGAGTCTCCCCAGCCTACCTCCTGCTGAAAAGCCAGCACCGAGTGAAGAGGCATTGTGACCCAGCAGGTGCTTTTTTTCAGAGCTTTTTTTTTTATTGGCGACAGTGCAAAACCAAGTGGGGGAGGGAAGCGGCCCAGCCCCTCCAGGGTCAGGTGCAAAATACAAAAAAAAAAAAAAAAAAAAGGAAATCACAAACACAGCAGGGCATCGCGGAGACCTGGGGAGTCCATGAATTGTGCTCAGCAGGGGCAGCCCCACCCACAGTCACACACTCGCTCACACCCGGCACTGTCCAAGGTACAAATTGTGGGAACACGCAGCCCCATGCCCCGGCTCCTGACAGGCGGAGGATGAGGGACGCTCAGAGGGGCAGGAAAAACAAAAAAACACGCAAGAGGCGGAGATGCTTGGGGACAGACAGGCTGCGGCTACTTCCCCAAGCAGTCCCACACTCTGCATGCGGAATGGGGGACCCCAGCTGGGCTTGCCGCAGGGCTCACACACACACACACACACACACACACACACCCATATATAATATACTTATTTATACATAATAGATATAAGTGCCTTTCGGAGACCAGGGACGGGATAAATAGCTAAGGACGGGCCTGGGGGACTCAAGGCCAATGCCGGCGACAGACGGATGGACACGGCGGGTGGAATGTTTCCCATGCAACTTGGAGAACAGTGGCGACGGGCGGGGCAGGGCACCCACAGAGGGTTAAAAATAAGACATCTGCCTCCGGGTTGACCCTCACGAGGGTTAGAAGGAGCGGGAGGAACCCGCCAGGGAGCCCAGCGGCCCCAAGGGGGTGGGCACTGCAGCCTCAGCCCCAAAGGCATGTGGGGTGCCACAGGGCTTCCTAGGCTGGGGGTGGGGGTGGGCGTGGCGGCCTTAAAGGGAGAGGGGAAGGTCAGGGCAGCCAGGGCCAAGCATTGACAGTCCTGGGGAGACAGACACCCACTCCCTGTTGAGGGGAGGGGAGGGGAGGCTGCAGGGAGGGGGATGCCGCCCCGGCTCCCTGCGCAAAAACGCGCCGTGGTGCATTTCACAGTATCGAGGCCAGGCTCACCCGCGGCGCCTCTGCTGCTGTTACCAAACGCCCAACAAGGCGGTGTGGGTGGCGGGGGGGTGCGGGGGGTCCTGGGGTGGGGTACCCGCACAGCCCGGTCCCAGACAAGCTGGGTGTTGTTCTGGGAGAAAAGGATGGGGACGGGGCAGCCGGGAAGGCAGTTCACATTTTAAACTAAGTCTGGGGAGGGGGGCAGAGCCTCAGGAGTGTCCCCCTTGCGGGGGATCAGGGGCCGCCTAAGAGGATCAAAACCCCTGCCCCTGGAAATGTGGGATAAATAAAGCTGGGGTCTGGGAGAGGAGGGGAGGGGGCGCTAGGCCAAACCGGTTTGGTTGCTTCCAAGAAGGGTAGGAGTGGGGAGGCTGGGAAAAGGAGGGGGGAGGTGGGGGTGGGTCAAGGCCCTGTTGAATAGCTCTGGAGAGGCCCCTAGCCCACCTACCCCACTGCCCACTGCACAGCACACACAAGCCAACCCGCAGCCTCATACAGGCTGTGTGCCCCACCTCCCACAACCCCACCACCTGCTCACCCAGCCATAACGATTGGTGGGAACCAGCGATAGGGGGCCACACAAGGCGCCCCTCAAACCATCCACACCCTCCCCAGTCCCTGTCCCCAGAGTCACCGGCTCTCAGATCAAGTCCTGTGTGCGGGTACGTGCAGCCATCAGAGGCAGCACAGTCAACAGGCGGTCCTCCAGGGTGGGCGACTGCGGCCAAGGGTCCAGCTGGCCATGCCCCCAGCACATTTCCTCTTACCCCCCCCAACTCTTTCTGTCTTCTTCCAAGTCCCTCTGCCTGGCGGGTTTGCTTTGTGTCTAAAGAGTTCACAGAGCGAGCAGGGAGGGTGAGCCGAGGGGGTCGCAAGGCTGGTCGCTGCCGCTGGGGCGTTGGGCGCCGGCGAACGCGGAGACCTCCGGGCAGGTGAGAACAAACGAGGAAGTGTACGAAGGGGGGACAACGGGGAAGGGGTCGCCCAGGACGTGAACTTCACTGTGTGTAAAGAGAGAAGCCGTCAGGTTGGGGGGCGCGTCCTGGCCGGTCTCGAAGGGCAGGGGCGGTGGTGGCGGGGGCGGCAGCAGCCAGCTGTAACCATCTTCCTTAGCGGGCGCTGGCCCCGGCCCGTCTCTCACCTCCGCCAGCGGGCCCGGCCCAGGCCCCTCATCGAAGGGGATCTTGCAGCCCGGTTTGTGGGCCACCAGCACAAACTCCAGGCGCTCTTTCTCCTTTTGGAGCTCGGCGATCTCTGACTCCAGTTCTGCCTTTTCTTCCTCCAGCTGATCCGTCTCCTGAGACCCCCGGGGGTGGTGGTCAGCAGCGGTGCCGCGCAGGGGCAGGGCGGAGGGGGGAGGGATGGAGGGAGGGGACAAAGCCAGTGAGTGACTACACAGGTATGGTTCTCATCCCTCCTCCCCCAGCCCTGTCCAGGGACCAGGAACAGAGCCTCGCCCCACCCAGGCTCCTGCGGGGCAGGTGGGGGAGAAGTCCCCCACTCTGCAGCACACTGCGGGCTGCGGGACAAAGCTTCCATGGAGCCTGTCTTCGCATCTGTACGATAGGCCCTGGGGTCCCTAGAAATCTGGTGTGCAGGGAACACTCCCAGGTTTGTCAAGTGAATGACCACCTGCCCCAATGGCGTTTCACACACTTTTAACAACTTCCTTTTAATGCTGTCCACAGCCCCCCCACACCGCTCTTTCCCAGTAGAACAGGGAAGCGGAAAAGCTGCCGGGTCCTCACCCCCAATATTGCCACATAAGGGGTCCCCCACAGGAGTGCCAGGCTAGGGGTCTGGGCATCACCCCTTATGACTGCTAGAACATGGCAGCAGCTGGGGCAGACTCTCCTGGACGGTACAGGGAGGAGGAAGAGGAGGTGCCTGGGAAATGAGGTGAGGGTTTGGGAGGTGGGGAATGTGAGGACCAGATGGGAGAAGTAATGGGAAGCTCCTCTTGGGGCGCCCAACCCAGGCATCCTCTCGGGACATGGCAAAGGCTGGCAGTGCCAAGCCCCGGGTCATCACTGGTGGGGGGGCGAACAGGAGCCAACAGATGTGTGGCCCATCTATGTGGCAAGTGTCACCCAGGGCAGCTGCACTTGCAGCAGGTCCAAGAAGGGGCAGGGTGGGGGCGAATGGACAGAGAGGGGAGACAGCCCCCCATCAAACCCCAGCAGCAGCACCCCTCAGCCCAGCCTCACCGCTTGCAGCCGGTCAGTCAGCTCCCTCCGACGGTTCCGGCACTTGGCAGCCGCCAGCTTGTTCCGCTCCCTGCGAACCCTTCGTTTCTCCTCTTCCTCGGGAGTGAGCTGAGTGGGAGACAAAGAAGCTTGAGCACACTGCGAAGCCCATGCCCGCGCCCCCCAGCCCCTCTGGCCTGTGCCACCTGCAGCTAGAGCCAGGGGGTGTGACTGCCCCTGCTTCTGCCCCTGCCCACCTCCCAGGCCAACTTCCCAGGTGCCTCACTCACCGTCTCTTCCCGGGGTCTCCTGGGCCGAGCTCGGGCTGGCCGAGTAGGCCCGGGACCACTGGTCCCGCTGGTCGAAGGACCACCACCACCACTGGTTCCACCGCTGCTGTAGCCACTCAGACCCGGCGTGGAGTAGCTGGTGCCTGGCATGTCGTAGGGGTCGACGGCTGGGGGCTGCGAGGCCAGGGGCTGGCCCTGAGACTGGGCCATGGATGAGATGAGGGTGGGCTGGACGAGCCACTGGAGGTCCTGGCTGGTGGTGATGGCTGTGACCGTGGGCACGAACGAACCGGGCATGTCCCCGAGGCCGGCGCACTCCTACGGGGTGACACAGCCACACACGGGCGTAGACACACAAACAAAGACACCAACACACACCCGCCCGCCGTTGCACATCACACACACACACACACACCGGCCTGGTGAGCCAGCTCAGGGCCCAGTGGGCTTGCATGCGTGTGTCACCGGCTCCCAGCCACGACACCCGCCCTTCCACTATGCCGTGACGCAGTGGATAATGAGAGAATTTCTGCTCAACTGGCTTCTATCTCCTCCTCCGGCTTCGGGGGAAAAAGGTTGCCCGGTTCCAGCCTGTGGTGATTCACACCCGGCTTTGGTGACTCTTAGGTGTGTGTGTGTGTGGAGGGAGGATGGCGAGGAGGAGGCCGGACAGGGGCGGGTGACAGAACACCGCTCTGGTGGGGAGGAGGGGGACGAGCCACAGTCACACACAGCAGCCACAACACCCCACCCCCACCCCGAGGCACGGGGAGGAGGGGGTAGAGGCCTTGGGCCCCAGGCACACGCACGCACACACACACCTGCTCCGGGCGAGGTCCCCTGCAGGTGCAGAGGGTGGGGGTCACAGTGGCAGAAGACCCCCGACTCCACCCCCTCCAAGGACAGGGCCCAGTAGTTTGAAAACGTTTCAAGTAACTGCCTCTCCCCGGAGTGAGGTTGACAAGGGACAGTGGAGGGTGGATGCACGGAGAGGGGACAGGGACGCCCTAGCTCGCTCAGGCCATGCACGAGGGGCGACGGCGGGGGGCCCGGGACCCCAGCACCGAGGACAGCCCATGTTTCAACACGCCGGAACCCGCGCGGCCGCCAGCCCGGCGCCGCTCTTAAATACGCTTGCGGGGGGCGTGGCGAGGGAAGGGCTGGCGCACTGGCCAATCAGCGTCCTGGGAACGCAGAGGGGGCGGGGCCCCGGG